>NW_021703781.1:24854343-25151567 GCF_005190385.1 Monodon monoceros
ACACACACACACACACACACACACACACACACACACACACACACACATCCCCACCAGGCATGTCAAAACTTCAGAGAAGCCCCCGCTCCACGAAACTTTTGTGATTCCTGCTTCCCAGCCGCCCAGGACAAGGCAAGTAGCTGCTTTTCCTCCCAGGGTGTTGCTGGATCCTGGTACAGCCGTGTGTTCCCTGCCAGGCCATGCCCTGCCCCTGCTGCCAGAGCTGCCCAGCAATGCCTTATCCAGCTTACTATTTTTCCTTTAATTTTGAAATAATTTCAGACTTAGAGAAAAGTTATAAAAATGGCACCAAGAATTCCCATATGACTCTCTACCTCAGTTCCCCAGATATTGACATTTAATCACATCTGCTTTTTGCTTTTATTTCCCTCCCACTCCCTCCCCATCCCCCTCTATCATATTGAGATGTATTTCTTTTTCGGAATCATTTGAGAGTAAATTGCAGACCTGTAGCACCTTTACCCTTACTATTTCAGAGTGTTGTTCTAAAAACAAAGATGCTTTCACATGTAACCACAAATTATCAAAACCAAGAAGTTAATGTTAATTCAGCACTATTATCTAATCTCTCTACCTTGTTCAAATTTTGCCAGTTTTCAACTAATGCCCTTTTCCGGGGGGGGGGAAATGTTTTTTCCCCAGTCCAAGATCTCATGTTGAGTTATGTCTCTTGAGTAATCTGGAATAATACCTTAGTCATTTTTTTTGTTTTGTTGTTACCTTGACATTTTTGAAGTGTACAGGCCATTTATTTTGTACAGTGTCCCTCAGTTTGGGCTTGTCTGATGTTTTCTCATGGTCATATTCAAGTTCTCGATTTTTTTGGCAGGAATACCACAGAAGTGCTGCTGGGTCCTCTTCAGTGCCTCTTATCAGGATTACATGATCATTTATTTGTCCCATCACTGGCTTGAGGTGGTGCCTTTCAGGTTTCTTCATTGTAAAATAACATTTTTCCCTTTGTAATCAGTAAATATCTGGTAAGAAGATACTTCGGGATTGTGTAAATATCCTGTTTCTCATCCAGTTTTTACCTACTACTTTTAGCATTTATTTATGATTCTTAGCTAAAATAGTTATTACTTTGGTAACTGCCAAATGGTGATTTTTAAAATCCCATTGTATATTCTACTTATTTGTTGACATTTGCTGTAGGGAAGAGCTTCCTTTATTAATTTTTTAGTTAAATAATTACTTCATTTATTTCATTAGTCTTTAATTTATATAATTATGGACTACTCATGGATTTTTATTGTATTCTTTGGATTATAACCTGTTGCTGCCATTGTGTATTTTGATGTTACATTGCCCCAGATTTATTCAGTGGGAACTGCTTCAAGCTGGCTCCTGTGTCCTTCTGACATGTCTGATCCTTCAGCCATTTCCTTAGCATTCCAGATCAACACCACTGCAAGGTTTTAGTCTATCCTTCCATATTTCTGCATTTGTAACTCTCTTCTCCGATAGTGAAAAACCTGACTTCCATTACCCACAATATATTTATTTATGGGCTCAGTCCTAGAATACACATTAAGTAGTTTTAGAATTGCTAGCTCATACCACTGTGTAAAACAAACCTCCTAACCAGAGGTCAGTTTTTGTATGTAGCGCTTTTTGACTTTACCCTGAGTGTACTTTTAGTTAAAGTACTGTTTCCAAATGTTAGTGAGGTTAGTTCTTTTTAATTTTTCCCCCTTCAGGGAGGTTATATTATTCATTTCAAATACAGTTAGGCTTATTTGTTTCTGTTTGTTATCCACTTTAGTTTTTCTCTATCCTTGTTTTTTTTTTTTTTAAGACTATAAAACATTAACATGATTTTCAAAGTTGAAACTATATTAGAAGGTATACTCAGACAAGTGCCATTCCCCTCCTCCCCTCCCTCCCCCAGTCCCATTCCTGACTCTTTCCTGCAGGTCGCCAATCTTATTAGTATCTAGTTTATCCTTCCTGTGTTTCTTTTGGTACAAATGAGAAAATAGATGTGTGTCTTCTAATTTCTCCTCCTTTCTTACACAAAAGGTAGCATACTATAGACGGTCTTTTATGTTTTGCTTTTTTCCGCTTAAGAATATATCCTGGAAATCACTCCATGCCACTTCATAGAGATCTTCTTATTTTCTTCTACAGCTGCATAGTTCTCCAGTGTGTGGATGTATGTACTGTATTCCCCTAGTCTCCTAGGTATAGACATATAGGTTGTTTCCAATATGTCACAATTTTAAAAGTGCTGTAGTAAGTAGCTTGGGCAGATTTTGACTGATACATTCTTACAGAGCGGTGAGAGTCTGTTATATATACTTTCAGTTTTTTAGGACTCTGCTTGGCTGGGCCATTGCCCAGCAGATAACAAGCTTTTACTCAAGCCTACAGAGCCCAAACCCTGCCTGGGGAGCAGGATACAAAATCCATGCTCCTTGACTGACCTGGGAGAGACCCAGGGAAAGCAGCTGATTCAGCAGTAGGTTGCAGGACATTGTGCCAGGTCATGGTGAAAGAGGCTGGCATCAGCACGCACTTGTGTGTTTGTGTAAATGCATTTATCAGATTCTAAACTGGATAATGGAGAAGGATGAGAAGATTCATTTCTTACCTCTTCATTTAACATTTGTTGATTGGGGCACCTTAGTCTACACTCTGCTATATACCAGCAACAAAAATGAAGAAGACATAGCTCTTGCCGGGTGTGACAAGCCATCAATTGCTGGGCAGTGTATTTCTACAGTAGATATTGAGAGCTCATGGCATGAGAAGTTAAAGTGAAAACATTCCAGGCTGAGGGAAACAGCATATTCAAAAGCGTGGCCATGTAAGGAAACATGTTAGATGTTTGGATAACAACAAAAGAAACTCCAAGTAGATTAAAGACTTAGGGATTAACAAAAATAAAAAATAAAGACATTAAAAAAGAAGAAGAGGGGACTTCCCTGGCGGTCCAGCAGTTAAGACTCTGCGCTTCCAATGCAGGAGGTACAGGTTCGATCCCTGGTCGGGGAACTGTGATCCCACATGCCTCACAGCCAAAAAATTTTAAAACTAACTAACCAAATAAATAATTTTTTAAAAAAGAAAAATGTAGAAGAAAGAATATCTAATTATTTATCTAATCTTTAGATGGTCAAGGACATCCTAAGCATTAAAAGAATGAAAGAAGTCACACAAAAAATACATAAACTTCACTGTATAAAAGTGTAAAACTTCTGTGGAGGAAAAAGTATTAATATTTAAAAGTAAACATAATGGGAAAGATGTTTGCAACAAATATACCAGGCAAAGTTTTGATATCTATAGTATTTAAATGAATATAAAAGTAAAGGTTTGATAGTGTTGAAACATAAACCCTAATGGAAAAATGAGCAGAGGACATGAGCACAGAATGTGCAGAAAAGGAAAATCATTGGGGGCAGCAACATTGCTGACATTTACTGAGTGTCTAATATGTGCCAGTCACTGTCCTAGGAGTCCTGACTCATTCTGTCCTCACATCAGCTGTTGAGATGTGTGCTTTTATTTTAACCTCATTGTACGGGTGAGGAAACTACTGACAATAGAAAAAAAAACAAAAACAAAAACAGAATAACTTCAGTATTCAAAGGTAAGAGAGAACCATTCCCCTGAGAACGGTACATTCATATAATGGAATATTATTAGCCATTGAGAATTATGTTTTGAAGAATTTTTAATAAAATAAGAAAATACTTATGATAAATAAGTGGCTTTCAAAATTGTATATATAATATGTTCTCGATTATGTAAATAGTATATGGACAGAAAGAAAGGAAATACACTTCCATATTAACTCTAGAATTAGAATTACAGGCAATTTTAATTTCCTTATACCTTTTGTTGTAACTAAAAAGCAAATTAATTTAAGAAGCAAGAGTCAGGGAAGGCCTGATGTAGGGCAGTGGCAATGAGGATGTGTGGAAATGAGGCAGGTGTTTTCCTGTTCGCTCTGCAGCAGGTAGAACTCTGCCAGGCACCTAGTGGTGCTCAGTAAATACTATTTGAATAAGTGAATGAACTGAGCTTGGAAAGGTAGTGAGTGCAGCTTTGGCCACGTTGCCTTTGCTGTGATTTTAGGCATCCATGTGCAGCTTCCCATGGAGTTCAGAGTTCAGTAAGGGTATGCAGTAGGGGGAGCCTACAGGGAATCGTGGGCATGCCATAGTGGTTGAAACCATAGGTGTGAATGAGGACAACCCAGGGAGAGTGTAGGGAAACAGGGCTGAGGATGGCGTTCTTGGAGTTCCAACATTCCGGGGGCTAATAGACGATGAAGTCATCAAGAAAATTGTAAAGCGTCCAGAAGTAGGAAGAGGATCAAGAGAAAAAATGGTGTCAGGGAAGCCAAAAGAGGTCAGTATTTCAACAACAATGGTACTTATAATCATAGCTGACATTTCTAGAGCACTTACTATGTGTCAGGCACTGTCACCCAAATCACACACATTAACTCGCTTAAACCTTGCAAAGACCCTAGGAGGTTGGTTACTGTTATCGTATCTCTTTGCAGGTCACAGAGACACTAAGAAACTTGTCTAAGGTCACTCCCCAGCCACTGTTCAGTGCCCCAGAGAAGAAGGTTAAGATAAGGTGTAAAAAGTATACTTTGGAGGACTGTGTATAAGTGGAATTTAAAGAAGTAGATTCAAAAAGCTCGACTGTCAAGGGCTGTAGGTTGTTTTTGTTTTTAAGCTAGAGAGACTGGAGCATTGGCGGAAAGAGGAGAGGGGAGCACTGATGGATAAAATCAAAGAGAAAACAAAAAGTGATAACCAGATGGGTTGTTTAGTACAAACTGAGAAAAGGCATTTGATGAAATTCAATACTCTTTGCTAATTTAAAATAATCAAACATACTAACTTGAATTATAAGAATTCTAAATCTTGTATTAACTTTTTCTTCTTTGTTTCAGACTTGACTTTATCTTAGGGGAGCTATAAAGGGTAGATGACAGTTGGGTCCAAGAGTCTACAAACATAAATCTATAGTTTTCTTGAGACTGGTATACAGATGACAAGTTTGTCAATTACATAAATTGTCAGTTACCTCTACCTTCAGTCATTTTAAAAACGACTGTCTATTTGTAGGCTAATCATAAAAGTTTGTAAGCAGCTTCAGTTCTTGGCTTTCTTTATTCAATATTAAAATACTGTACGATGTGTCAGGGTTGTACTTAATGGCACAGAACTCACTCTAGAGGAGTTAGGAGTGGTGGAATGAGTTAGGCACTCATTTCAGGAAATCCCCTTTGCTGTTCTTTTCTATGATCTTATATGTTGAGAGGTTTCACTTTGGCTTTCATGGGGAATGTATACTGTTTACAAACTGAGTCTGTCATTAGTGCATGCTGCTAGAAGATGGCTGCAGATGACCCAGTTTTGTTCCTACAAGTTACGAACTTGGTCACGTCGCAGTGTGGTTAGCAGTGTCCTTGTACTTTTTCCGATTTCTTAAGAATGGTGTGTGTGCACACACACACCTGGACTTAAGGAAAATAAGAAATACAATAAACTTTTATGGAAGGATGCTTCTGGGTACAATTTAATATCTAGTTTCACTCTCACTGACAATTAATGGGTTAATTTTCCACGCCCTCATTCTTTCGCTGGTCTGGTTCTAATGACAGAGATCTCTTCGTTAGGTACTTCAGAGAGTCCAGACCTAAGCTTGTCTTTCCTTTAGCCTCCTTATAACCCTTGGTTGATTTCTTGAGGAAGCACCACTTAGATGAGAAAGCATCTTCTCTCTGCTTTCCTGCTCTCCCTACTTCTCTGCCCTTCTTGGTCCATCAAGCAGAATTAGAAAGTCACATCCTGCATCTCTGCCTAGAAGGGTGTGATGTTGAGAGGCTAATCATATTAACTCTCTCAAAGAGAAACTTCTTCCCCTGTATCTTAGATGCTAGCTACTAGCTTAAATGTTATATTATATATCTAAATAGAGGAATACATTTCACAGTATCTCAGATTATCAGCTAGCAACTTCCAGTTTTAACAGCCTTCAGTAGATTACTTTAAAAGAGCTACCACTTACAAACTTTTTTTTCAAAACACAATTTAAATAAAATTTAAGAATACTATTAAGCAAAGATTTAGAGTAATTTTATCCTACCTGAAAATTGCTTTTTTGGAACGAGTTTTTGATCCTGACTGGCCTATCTCCTATAGAAAGTAGGAGGGTTTGTTTTTTGTTTGTTTGTTTTTTTGCGGTACGCGGGCCTCTCACTGTTGTGGCCTCTCCCGTTGCGGAGCACAGGCTCCGGACGCGCAGGCTCAGCGGCCATGGCTTACGGGTCTAGCCGCTCCGCGGCATGTGGGATCTTCCCGGACCGGGGCACGCACCCGTGTCCCCTGCATCGGCAGGCAGACTCTGAACCACTGCGCCACCAGGGAAGCCCAGTAAATAGGAGTTTTAATTTAGAAATTTGGTTGGTTGGGTTCCAGTGTACCACATTTTACCGTAAATTCTAAAGAACCAAGACTGGACAGGAGTCACTAGCTTCTCTCGGAGGGCAAGTTGAGTACAACATCAGGGCGAGCCCACAGGAACTGGGTCCTAGCCTGACAGGCCCTGGTGAGACACCCGATGCTCTAGCGAGGGTCTCTGGGCATCTCTGCACCACTGTGGTTGACTTAGGGCTACACTTTCCAACAAGTGAACCAGGAACCAGTCCAGGTAGCCAGAGATGGTGCTAAACTTCATAGCTCTGGTGCCAGTCACCTCACCCTGACCAGACTTATCCTTTTACCCTGGCAGGCGTATGAATTCTGTCTTCTCCCTGGTGGGGTAGAAGTCATGCAGCACTCCCTAGGGGCATCGACTCTCTGTTGGGTAGGCTGCAGGGTAAATATTTCACTTTCCCCCATTTGTGAGCCCCATAAGCCAAGCATCAAAGATGTGTTCTGAGAGACCATGACAGTGTGTCTTAGGTACATGATCTATGACTGAAACACTCTGACCCCCTGTGAGGAGTTAAGCAAACTGAATGAAAGAGCTGTACATATGACATGTGGTATTTACCTACTTATACAATTTTTATTTAATAATTTTCTCTTTTTTCAATGGCATTGACCATAAAAAACATGTCCTAGGCTGAGTGAGTGCAAAATCATTTAGAAAGTTGCATATGTCTTATATATTCATGGTTTATTACCCATGATGGAGGTAGAGTCTTTGTTCTCAGCTGTAATCTCACCTCCTGGAAGAGCCTGGCACTGAGTAGGTCCTTATTATATATTGAATATTATATATTGAATAAATGTTAAATGAATTACCTCTGGAAGAGCTTTCTTAATGTACTTTCTCTTCACACACATGATTCTTAGGAAGAAGAATTTTATATTATTAGAACATAATTAATCAAACCAAATTAATTTGGTTTGCTTACTTCCAAATGATGTCAGGTACGCCCTGCCTTCTTTTGAGGTCTGGTATTTTTGTTCAAGGGCAGCCTCTATCTTAGGATCATATAAGTTGCATCAGAAAGGAGGCTGTCGTTAAGTTACTATAAACCTTGGGCAGAGAAATGAGAGCTGTGACAGTATTCACATTTACACACAGTTGGTCGAAGAGACACTTATCTTTTCCTTACTTCTATCAGATAATTCGTTTCTTCATGCGTTTATTTTGGAAGAAGAATTCCAACTTTAGTCCTTGGAAACTGTCAAGAAGGCTTCTCTCTGCAGAGCTTTCCCAGCAGCTGTCCTCCCCGGGTGAGCACAGGCAAGGCAACCATTAAAGAATAATAAGTTACGCTTTTGAAATGGTGCTCGAGTCCTTTATGGCCTTTTCTGAGAAAATAACTGCTTCCCCGCCTCCACCATGACACTTGTTGGAGGATAGAACCAGCAGCTGTATCCTCAGACTTCTGCTGGGTTTTAGAAGACATGTTTTGACCTGTGTAATCACGTATAATGATGACATATATTTTAATAGGCTCCTAGTTTATAATATAATAAGGAAAATGGCTGTTTTTCCTTATTTTCTCATTATAATATGTTGCACTAGAAGCCTTTGTCATGACTGCTTTATTACATTGGGCTGAAGTGCACTATATTTTAATATGCTAAAGATAACATCAAGGTTGAAAATTGAGCTCTCGGTGATTTATTCAGAGGGTGACTTTTACTGAATATATTGAAATGAGTTGCATGAGGCAGTGCAGCTAACAATTTATTTATGTATCTTTTTTTAAACTAAGCTTGTCATAAATAAGAGCAAATAAATAGCTCTTATAGAATAGTTTGTATTCATTGCTTCAATGAAAACATTGTAAATATGAAACATACGGTCTGCAGCTACCATTTTGCCTACAGAGCTGAGAATTTTTCAAGTTTTGGCATGCAGGTGTTTTGTTTTGGTTTTTTTTTTAACAAATCTTTTGTCTGTTTAGATTTCTAACATTGACCGGCATTTTCAGCAAGTCGTTTTGAAACCCACTACTGGGCAAATTCCACTCCAATAATTAGTATGAGGAAACCTAGCCTTCAAGAGTAAAGGGAACCCTGGGAATACCCTGGCGGTCCAGTGGTTAGGACTCCATGCTCTCACTGCCAAGGGCCCGGGTTCAATCGCTGGTTGAGGAACTAAGATCCCACAAGCCGTGCAGCGAGGCCAAAAAAAAGGAGTAAAGGGAACCCTGGCAACACCATCACGGGGGCTAGGACGTGTTCACTGCCAAACTCCAAACCACAAGCACAATGCCACGCACGTAGGAGGCCAGCCCACAAAAGGTTTGTTGAGGGAGTGAGTGAATAAATGAATCCCCAAATGTAGTTAGTCCTCTTCGTCCTCTTCTTTGTGTCACTGACAACACCTCCCAGATTCACCCAGCCAGCTTATGACAGAATTGGTGCTCGATCTCAGATCTCCTCTCTGTCTTTGTTTATTTTCCACTCATTGATCCCTTCGTCCTTTCCGTCAGTCAACATGCTCTGCCAGAGTTGGCCTTGGTGATGAGACCATTAGGATAAATGCTCCAGTTCTTGCCCACAGGGAAGTGGATAGACACACCGAGGATTCACCCCGCCATGTATACCATGTGTGGGGGGCTCCATCAGTGCAGAGGAGGAAGTGCTTCCAACTCTCGTTTCCATTTTCCCAGTTAAGATACATGCAAGGGAAGCATTTTTCCATTATTAAACCAAGAGCAAGAAAGATTTTGTTCTGATTGGTAGAACTTAGTGCTATACCTAGTTTTGGTTTCAAGGGAACTATATTCCCCATAAACATATTTTCCAGCTTGTAGTAGTATGTTTGAAGTAGAATTTTCTAAGATAATAGTTTGATAACATCCTCTCATGAGGGTATTTCTAAATAATATATTTATAATTTCAGCTGGTTGTAAGGTAGTAATTTTTTAATATCAATTTGTTTTGGGTAAAGCAATTTTCTTGCATTTGTTTAGAATTCTGTTAGGAAAATACTAGTTAGAAATCTGGGGAATTCCCTAGCGGTCCAGGAGTTAGCCCTCTGCTATTCCAGTGCTGGGGGCCCTGGTTCGACCCCTGGTTGGAGAACTAAGACCCTGCAAGCTGTGCGGTGCAGCCAAAAAAAAAAAAGAAAGAAAGAAATCTGATTTTTTTTTCTCCCCCATAGATTTGTGTTTAATGTGTTTCTGCTCTAATATTAGTGCTACATTTTCATGTTTGCCAATATAAAAACCTTGTTTTATACTTATTCATGTTGAGTCCTGCTTTGAATTAACATCATGGAGGAGCTCCTTTTTTCAACAAAATTGTTTTAAATTAATGTTTATAAACTGCTTAAAAACAGTTGGGTGGATTAAAAGTAATTCAGTTATGCATTTATCCACATTGAAAAAAATACAGCAGAAGGTATTGAAAGAAGTGTTGCTGAAATCTTGAGGAAAATGTAATATAAGTAGACCTCACTATATCCAATATGTTTGCATATGTCCTTTTCGGGAGCCAAATTGAACCATTATTTAAAATGAAGTAGAGGGACTTCCCTGGTGGCGCAATGTTTAATAATCCGCCTGCCAGTGCAGGGGGCACAAGCCCTTGTCTGGAAAGATCACACATGCCGCGGAGCAACCAAGCCCGTGCGCCACAACTACTGAGCCTGCACTGTAGAGCCCGTGAGCCACAACTACTGAAGCCCGTGTGCCTAGAGCCCGTGCTCCACAACATGAGAAGCCACTGCGTTGAGAAGCCCGCGCGCTGCAACGAAGACCCAACGCAGCCAATAAATAAATAAATAATAAAATGATGTAGAGAATTCTTTCTGTAAAAGGAGTTTTCCTTTGTTTCATACTAGACAGCAAGGAGGCAAAAATTATATTAGGGTCTTGTCAAAATGACTCAGGATTCAACTTGAGGAGGCTCCCACTAGACATTAAATATAATAATAAAGGTAACAATTGCAACTAATTGAAACTCATCAAATGTACAACCTCACACATTCATGATGACATTTTAAAACAAAAGAGGATGATGGGAACTAGTATCTTATCTTGCAAACTGGTAAATAAAGCATTTAACCTGCCTTTCCTATATGAACTATACCACTAGGTAACCAAATAGTAAATGAAGGCAAGCATCTTTTTATAAACGTATTCCAGCTAATAAATGAAATGAAATGATAGAATTAAAACATCTCATATTGCAGTTTGGCCAGTGAATTAATGGATCTAGACATTGAACAAGAGCAGCAGCAAACATTGCAAAAAGGGGGACAGAATTTATATGCTTCGTGATCAAGGAACATACCATCATCTGTAGTTTTGCCAGTGAATCGAACTCAAGTCTGATCAAGCCTCTGGATCCAGCTGCCATTTTGCAGGAAAACAGAGGAAAAAGGAACAAATTGAACTGCATTGGATGTATGCAATCAGGAAAATCCAGATTTAGGAAACTAGTTAAATGGCCCCTGTTCATCAGCAGATAAATTATAAGGAAAACTAGGGAGTGGAGGGGGGAACTCATAGATTAAAAGAGACTTAAAAGACATTCCTTATTCTTTTTTTTTTAATGGACAAGATTATACTGTAGTGCCTGGGGACATTTTGGTGATAAAAGTATAAAGAAACACGAGGGATTACTATTAGTCATGATTGTGGTCACTTATGAGGGAAAAAGGAGGGGTGAACGGGATGGGACAGGTGGGAGGTTTCTGGGGATAGCTGGCAAACTTCTATTTCTTGATCCTGAGTATGGTTATAAGGATGGTTGTATTATAATAATCCATTAAGCTGTATATATTTGTTTAATGTAGTTTTTTGTATCTGTGTTTTAATTTTGCTTTTGTTGTTTGTTTTTTAAAGAAAGTGGTGGTCTTAAAATAGGAGGTTGTGCCCTGTGGTGTGTTTTAGGGCTTAGATTTTTGTAACTCTTAGAACTGGGAAACTTTTTTTTATTTATTGGTGGCATTATATTAGTGATGTTTTTAAAAGATGTAGTTTTTCACCTTTTCTGCTTTGAGATCGAAACATGAGTACGAGGGTATTTGGTGTATTGGTATCACCTTTATGTCAGACTTTGCAGAATCATTTTTATGTGAAGGAAAGGTACTGAAATTTACTAGAATCATATCCTCTCACGTGTTGAGTCAAGTCCTTTAGAAAAATAGCATACCTGTAAATTACACTTCCACTCTTAAACCTAGAGAAACATAAATGAAGGGCTGTGTGTTAATACAGGTGATAAAATAGAGGATTTGGGCAAGGAATAGTTGTGCAGAAGTGGGGTGGACTGAGGAGAAAATATGGAACAGAAAGGCCAAAGAGATACAGAGACACTGCAGCATTGGGACTTTTCTCTTTCCTCCCTCCCTCCCTCCCTCTTTTCCTCCTTCCCTCCATCTCCTACCTTCCATCTTTCCTTCCTTCCTTTTTTTTTTTTTTTAAATCCAAAATGAGGGAAAGCAATACTGGAAGACATTGTAAGTGTAGGAAATTGCCCTTCCTTCCACCTAGAATGCTAGGTGTTCAGCAGTTCTAATATTTGGGGAAGATTTTTAGGCACTAGAAACAGCACTTACAGAAGAGAAAAGATGTTAAAAACTTAGATTTTAAGAAAGGGAAAGAAAAAGGCTAGAGTGTCTTAAAATATGCTGAAACAAGGTTCTGCTGATCATTTATTGCACAAACAGGCTTCCTCCTTCTTAAGAAGCAGATGATTCTCTGTTCATAGATTAGAAGTCCTGCCCTATGGTTTGCCCAGTGTTGGAGCTTTTCCCCAGGACTTAAGGAAGCTAATGAGAGTTTTTTTCCTACCAAAGCAGAAGACGCGTCTGAGGGCTCTGACAGCCTTCTACCCCTGCAGCTTTCAGTTACATCCAGTTAAAAGCTTGCAGACCATAAAGAATGTTTTTAGAGAGGAAATAAAATGAATGATGCCTGTGAATTTGTTTTAAATGTTGTTTATTTTACCAAATAATTTAGATAAATCTTTCTTGAAAAGGAAGAGAAATCCTCAGTTTTCGTGAATAATCTGGAGCTTTTCAGAGCATCACTTTGAAATACCTCCCTGCCAACTTTTCATAAATTAAGCATAAACTTTCTTTGACCTCATCACACATAATTAAATAACTGTTGAAGGGTTAAAACCAAATAAAAAGCAATTCTATATCTCGATCCACATTCTCCTGCAAAATTATACAGGAAGTTTCTTTTGGTTCTCAAGCAGGGTAATTACAAGAGACAGTTATATAATTCACAGTTTCAATCTGTTTGTCCTTAATCACATACTTCCACCTAGTTGTATATACCCTCATGAGTATCCGCATCATAGTTTGATTTGTAAATGATGATTGCAGTGTAATTGATTGCTTACATGTAGCATATTGAATTGATTCTTAAAAATGAACGTTAGCTGTTAACATGTCTATTTGAGTTCCTGTTATTTACGTAGTTTGTGGTTCTTGTGTTCAACAGTTGCCTACTGGTTAACAAATTAAACTCCCAGGGCTTTTTTGCTTATTAAATTTGGAAAATGGAGTGTCTGTCTACAACTTAACTAGAAAAGTGCCTAGAACGTAGTGGGCGCTCAGCTGCTAAACACACTGCTAAACCATCCCAACGCTTGGAAAGTTGGATGGACATTCTTTGATTAACAGTGACCACAGAGTATAAAGGCTTATGGGGGGTAATATTAATATATTGTTACTGAAGTCTCAGCTCTAAGTACTGCTAGAATTGGGAGCCAATCTAAACAGTGGACTTTGAGAAAGGTATCACCCACTAACTGAAGGGGTAAAAACTGATGTCTTTTCATACTGCTAGTGATGATATTGCATAGGTTTTTGTTTTTCCAACAGCTAACATCTGACTGTAGCCAGTTTGGGCTTTAAGATCCCTATAGGATTAACGGCTAGATACCTACATGATACCAAGTCCACTGGCAAACCAGCCAGTCACTTGACTGAATACCTCACCCCAGCCCAGCTCCCTACCCCACCCTCCGAAGCCTGCGCATCTGTCAGAATGGGCTCATCGGTAACCCTGTGGGGATACCAATTTATTGCCAGAGGCTTTTTACCTCGAATCCTGTTTGAAAGCTTATAGGAGATAAATAAAAAATAAATGAAAAGAGAAGTTTTCGACTTCTGTAGACCAGCAGAATAGGACTGTTTGTCTAGATGACCTGAGGACAACTAGAGATAGTCTCTCTGCCTTACATTTTCATCATTAGTTGATCAGTCAGATTGAGGGATAGGCCGTGCTTTGATTTTAGAAAGTTGTCTCAAAGACTGACAAATCCCTTTTGAAATGTACTTTGAAAGCAAAGAAAAATTTTGGAGAGATTTCTCTTCCCACTTTTTTCTTTCTTCAGTCTTGCTGTATTCTTGTGTTTGCTGTGTGAAAGCTTATCACCCAGGATTAGCAGGTAAATACACACACACACACACACACACACACACAGTATTTTAGGGGAGTTGTGGGAGAGCAAATGGAAAGGCAAGTTGCTCTTCTGTCTTATCTCCAAACTTGGTCTGAAATCAGTGGCCAGTGTCCACGTTGGTTTAAATGCTCCTCCTCAGTCGGCCAGGAGGATTAGACCAGACAGTGAACTATCTCAGCTACCCCTCCCAGAACCACAGAACCTCAGTGGTCAAAAGAAACTCCAGTTTTTGGTTTTAGTACTTTAATTAAAGGAGAGTTCAGTTGTAATGTTTTACAGGAGAATGGTCTCACAGGTGAAGTATTATGAGTACATACAGTTACTTGCTCAGAGGAGATGCTTTATTTGAAGCGTGTGTGGGTTTAATGCGGTATTTAAAATGTTGTAACTGTTCAAAGATAAATTCTTGTTACCAGGATTTTGTAACTTAAATATGAAAATTTTTTCCAGGTTTCAACTTGGAAGAAATTAGTTTCTGAAATCGTTTTTCAGATTGAATCTCCAAAGTGGACCTTTGCCTATTTACAAGAAAGGACATAATTTTTAAATGCCAAATTACTTCATCGTAAAAAAGTTTGGGGGGTATATCGTAAAAAAATTTGGGGGGGTAAATTTGTTTTTCCCAAAACTTTCCAGAATTTAAAAGTGGTTTGAACTGTGGAAACCTACAAAAGGTCAAAGAGGAGGGCATTCTTCTGACATGTCTTTCTAATTTCTGTCACTTCAGAGGTCATGGTACCCGTACTGTATTGCTGTTACCTAACCAGAGGTGCCTCTGAGTGATGAGTCAGAGCTTTACTTAATTTGCAACAGGCAAGGGCCTCATGAAGAATCTGGTTACTTCCCAAATATATTTAAGGAAAGATACTTTTTAAAATTCTTGCCTTCCCCAAATGATTTTAGTTTGGGAATAAGTGATACTGACAAAGTATAACATCTCTCATTCCCTCATCATTTTATCCTTGTCAGAGGTGCCTTGTTTTCCTAACAAGAAAATTGAGAGACTGAATCTACTTCATACACGATCATCTTCTTAGAAAGAAAAATTATATTGTTCTAAGACACCAGACCAGGACCTTGCTGGTGTGGGACATGTCATACATAAACAAATGTTTCTCAGTTAGATGTTTAAATAAGTGAAGCTTCTGTGAAGTCTATCACAGAGCCAAGGGACCCTCTCCTCCCTGGCCTCAGCTCATAGAGGTCTCTGTTTCGCCCAAGATTCACCTTCTGCTTGCTACAACCACAGCCATTTGGGGAGACAGAAATGGAGAAGTGGGATTGGTGTTGCACCCCAACTTAATATTCTGGCCAAGGTATAGTCCCCAAGACCCTTTGCTTAATATACCCCCTAATACATCTGAGACCAGAGTGGCTTGAGAGGCAAGAGTTGAGACTGGGTGGGATACGGACATCTGTAGTTTTTTAAAGCCCCTGAGTGATTCTGGTGTGCAGCCAGGGTTGAGAACCATTGGGGCTAGACCAGAAGATAGAAAAAGGAGGAGTAAAGGGATGCAGTCTCACTCAATTAGATTATTGGTTATAAAACACCATTAACTCATCTTTGGCTTGTGGCTGTCTCACAGGGGTCTGTCTCTAGCCCTGGTCACCCCCAACTTAGGAACTCATTCACAGATGTTCACCCTCCTCAACACAAGGGCACTACAGAGGGAGGAGAGTCCCCTTTCCTGCCTCCTGGTGCCCTGCTTATGAGTTTGTTTTCGTGAGTTCAAATAAATACCTACCTTTTTCCCTGAGTGACTGACACGCAAAATGACCACCCCCTTCAAGAGAGGCCATGCCTGGTCACAGAATCATGGAACTCATCTGGTAAATTCCAGCATGGTCTTGTAGGCTTGCATGCACGTGCGCACGCACACACAGCGCAGCAGGGACATCATGCCCCAATCATACAGCTTCCCCTCATTCCTCTTCCACTAGACTTGGGAGAGAGGCGGGGGTGTGCAGTAAGAAAGACCAGTGGTCCCGCTGCGTGACTGAGGGAGAGCCCAGCACCAGAGCAGTCTGTGGAGGAGCTGGTGGGATCTTTGAGAAGGGAGATTTTAAAGGGCGGCTAACATAAAAAGAAACAAAATTGAGTTATTTGTAGTGAGGTGGGTGGACCTGGAGTCTGTCACACAGAGTGAAGTAAGTCAGAAAGAGAAAAACAAATACCGTATGCTAACACATATATATGGAATCTAAAAAAAAAAAAAATGGTTCTGAAGAACCTAGGGACAGGACAGGAATAAAGATGCAGACATAGGGAATGGACTTGAGGACACGGGGAGGGGGAAGGGTAAGCTGGGACGAAGTGAGAGAGTGGCATGGACATATATACACTACCAAATGTAAAATAGATAGCTAGTGGGAAGCAGCCACATAGCACAGGGAGGTCAGCTCAGTGCTTTGTGACCACCTAGAGGGGTGGGATAAGGAGGGTGGGAGGGAGACGCAAGAGGGAGGGGATATGGGGATATATGTATATGTGTAGCTGATTCACTTTGTGATACAGCAGAAACTAACACACCATTGTAAAGCAGTTATACTCCAATAAAGATGTTAAAAAAAGTAAAAATAAAAACAAAATAAAGGGGGGCTTAGAGAAACAGGGTGGCATGTGACCCAGGGCAGCCAGCCCTCCTTCTCCAAAGACTGGCTGTTTCCATTCTCTGGGTTTCACTGGCTCAGGCCATTTTCCCAGGGACACACTTGGGTCTTCTAGAACATTTGGGTCTTTGTTTCATCTGTCCTGGGACCGTCCCTGGGTTCTGCTGAAGCCCTCCAGCCATCATTGTTATTGTGGTTTGATAGCCTTGCTGTTTCCTGAGGGTAGTCCTTGGAAGTTAAGGACTTCAGGGCAAAAGGGAATTTAGGGAGCACAGAACTGTGCTTGCTGGGAGCTTTCAGCTGCCAGTTTCTTAAGATCGTTCCTCGAGGCAGAATATGTTTGTTTGTTTGTTTGCTTTTTCATAGCTTCTTCCTTTAATTAGATTTATATTTGGGTGGTTAGATGGGGGCGGGGGTGGGAGGAGAACTGTCTGAGGCAGTAGAGTGGGTGGAATGGTTTTCAGGCGTCTCAGGCAAAAGTAGGAAAAAGCAAAAGTAGCTCTCCTCAGTCTGACTCCATACAGCAAGCAGTCTGTCTCCTTCTGTCCAAATTTTATTTCCTCTACAGTAAGGATATCTAGTCACCAAATGATCACCTTGAGATTTTATTCATTCAATATGTTGAATAATAATAATAGCTAACACTCACAAGGTTTCTGTAATATGCCAAGCACTGTTCTACATGCTTTGTATTAATTCATTTAATTATTATGACAACCCTAAGTGATCAGTATGATTACTCTCCACATTGTATGGATGAAGGATCCCTACAAGAGATTAAATAACTTGCCCGAAGCCACATAGCTGGTACATGCAGACCCTGGCTTACATTGCAGGCAGTCTAGCTCTAGAACCCTTGCCCTTAACCAACCTGTAAAGCCTCTTATGATCTGTTATACTGTATTCAGTAAGTGCCATATTGTTTTAAAATACTTGTGGCCTTGTTGCCCATCTTTTAAAAATTCTTATCACCTTTTATTTAATGCAGATGGTCTAGGGACCTCTGGGGAATCCCTAAGGCCCCTTCAGGGAATATGCAAGATAACTATTTTCAAAGTAATAGTAAGATACTATTTGTCCTTTTCACTCTCATTCTCCCGGGAGCGTTCAGTGGAGTTGTCAAGAATTTCATGACCTGTGATATCACAACAGATTGAATACCAAAACAGATATGAGAATCTAGCTGTTTTCTCTTAAGCCAGTTGTGTGAGAGTTTTGCAAAAATGTAAAACATTGCCTCTCTTCTCACTTTTTGTTTTGTTTTGTTTTGTATTTTAGAAAATCATGTTAACACATAATGGGTTTATGGGGGGTTTTTTTTGTATGAATGAGTAAATATTTGTCACATTTCTCTCTAAAATTAATACCTATAGCCCTTATAAACAGAAGCTCTTAAACAACTTGTTTTTAATGTAAAGAGATCCTGAGACCCAAAAGTTTGAGAATCACTGATTTAATGTATAAACCCTTGCTCTTCAAGTGTGGTTCATGGTATAGGAGCTTGTTAGAAATGCAGAATCTCGGGCCCCACCGCACACCTACTAAATCAGAAACCAGTTGTAACAAGAGGTGATTGTTTGCATAGTGAAGGTGGAGAAGCATAGGCATAGAAGCTATGGACAAAGGCATTCTGCGACTCAGTGACCCTGGCTGAATTTCAGTATGGTGGGGCTTTGGAGATTCCTGCCCCCAATGCTCTACCACCAAGGATCTGGGTGAGGTCTCCTCACCTGAGATTCTTCAGTCCCACTGTCTTTTCATTGGCTCTCCTACTGCACAAGACGGTTTTCACATCCCCATCAAAGTCAGCAGCCCCACAGCAGAGTTTATGGTCCTCAAACTTGTGTGCATCAGAATCACCTGGAGGACTTGTTAAAGGCCAGGCACTGGGTTCTGCCCCCAAAAGTTCTGATTCATAGGCCTGAGAATTTGCAGTTCTAGCAAGTTCCCAGGTGATGCTGATACTGTTGGTCTGGTACCATGCTCTGAAAACCACTGGTCTGTAGACAGTAGACTGAGAAGTCAAGCAATGTTTATTCAAGTTGTTACATAATTACATCAAGCCCATATAATTATGGGAGCGATGTCTTAAACTTCCACATTTTCAAAACCAAACTTTTAAAATACAAAATATCTCAAAATTTCAAATTTTCCAATTTTACTGGGGACGCATCTGTATCTTTTAATAAATGGAAAGCAGTAAGAACTCAGGCAGGTCCCAGATCATTTAGAATACCCCTAGTCTCTTAAAACAGTAGGAAAGGGGCTTCCCTGGTGGCGCAGTGGTTGAGAGTCCGCCTGCCGATGCAGGGGATGGGGGTTCATGCCCCGGTCTGGGAAGATCCCACATGCCGCGGAGCGGCTGGGCCCGTGAGCCATGGCCGCTGAGCTTGCGTGTCCGTAGCCTGTGCTCTGCAACAGGCAGTAGGAAGGCTAAGGTTCAGCTTCCTTCTTTACTAATTGCAAAATCACCACAAAATTTCAGTGAGGAGACATAAATAGCCTGTGAAATTCATTTATCTCCACTTTTTAAACTGATAACATGCCATTTGTCCACTTGGTCACAGAGCTGCTTAACCCCAGAAACCAGTAACAGATGAGCGTGGACCAGTGAATTTCCGTCCCCAGTCATGAGATACATGGTTAGAGCCATTGGATTTCCTCTGATCGAAAGCGGCCGTAAATCCCTGGCCTGCTGTTAGTTCCCAGGCTTGTAAACCCAGTGCTGACTACTGATAAGAACCCTGCAGCGGGGTTTGCTGAACTAGACAGGTGTCCGATGAAAAGTGTATAATCCTTGAAGATTACCTTTCCCTAGAAGCAGCTGGTTACTCCAAACCCATATAACCCAGAGAGATGGGATTTGGGAGTACCTTGCCAAAGTCTGCCCTTTTGTTCATATGGTTTGGCTCCAGGTGGTAGAAGAGAAAGGTGTGCAGGGGTGAGGGTGGCTGCCTTTGGGAGGGAAATCCTTACCTGTGCCTACCCCCTTGCTGAAGAACATTATTCCACTCTGGTCTAGTCTAATATTCTTTAAATATTACTTGTTTAAAAGGAAGGAATGTTTCATATTAAGCAAGGGTTAACCTCGCATTTAATATGCTGGGAGTTCAGCTAATTTGGGAATTGAGGCTGCGAAAACAAATTCTGACCTTGTCCATATAGTTCCTTCCTTATCCTAATGGATCTGACTACAGGAAGGCAACTCTCTATCACTTTTTTTCCAACCCCTAGGAGAGAGTTAACCATTTCAAACATTAGAGATCAGAGGTAGTTAACATGAGGACTGATTATCTTACTACAAGTAGGTCAGACTTAACAGAGGTGAGGTTAAATTTGGGTCCCATGCAATACAGCCTAGAAACGTTTACTTTTTTGCAGACATCACCTTGTTCTTACTTTCTCTGTAAGCAAATACCTTGATAATCTTTTGAATATAGTGTGTGGTCCATACACTGAAACTCAGACCTCACTTTCCTTCGGGTAAGTAGTTCCAGTGAAGCAAAAGCAGCAGCTAGTTTCCTCGAGATAGTTATCAAGATAGTTGATGTGTGGATGAGGTTTATACGGGCCAGTCAGCTTTCAACTGCAAGTCTCCCGATCACAGAGTAAGTGCTGTTCACCAGCACCTCTGGCTCACAGACAATTTAAAGGGAATAATTTCACCAGCGATTAATTATACTGCAGCTACTGGGATTTGTCCTCCAAACATCACTGTTTCCAGTCTGAACAGCCAGGTTTCCCCAGGGGTAGTTCAGGTTTTCTGATTGAAAGTATCCTGAGTTAAGGAAAAGTGTTAGAGCACCACGGGAATCTATTCACCAGGGGTGTATTGTACTTGTTTCAGATGCTTCAGGATAATACACCGGCTTCCAAGATAAGTGCTTTTTATTTCCCTGCATCTTAGATCAATTATTTGGAATCTTTTTGGTAAGTTAAATTTAAGAGCTGTAACTTAAAGCACCACATCTCTATAATCACTCAATAAGTAAATGTTCTTACCAAAAATTATTATGTCAGTGGGCTCTATAGTAATGATGATTTAAGGAGCCTGGAAAAAGTAGAAGGAAACAAAAGATGGCAAGAAATTCATTATTTAAAACATTCCATGTTATGGAGGTCAAGTCATGAAGTGCCACCAGCTACAGCTTTTTTGAGGACAAGTGCCTGCTGCAGGTAAACTTTAAATCATGTATTACATCAACCTTGTGCACAAATGGAGTAGAGGAGACATGGCACAACTTTTCCTGCTAAGCTACTGTACATATTTTAACATATTACCAGTGATTTCAGTTAATTTGTAGGGAACCAGAAATTTGTCCTTGGTCATTTTGGTTGTTGAAATGGATTCCATTTAAACCAAAAATTTCTCCTTCAGGAGGAGACTTCGTGGGCTTACAAATGGCTCTTAGCATAAGTGTAAGTTCCTTCCACTGGTGTAAGCTCCTTGAGGGGCTTGTGAGTCCGAGAGGAGAAGGGAAAACTAACTGCAGGCAGTGCAATGATGCCTTCGGACAGTGGTGTTGTGGGGTCTGTAATGTTGGTGCCCATCATCCCTGAAAACCTGCTTGATGTTTTCTGGCTGGAGTTTGGGTTTGCAGTTTTTTCTCTCCCGCATCCAGGAAAGTATCACTTCCTGGCAGGTGTTGGTAGCCTTTGCAGCCTTCGCTAGCACAGTACAGACGTGTTTGCTGTCAATGTCCGGTGGGCTCGGTGGGGCTCAGTCACAGACCGCAGACTGTGTCCAAGGGAGTGTCCCAGGAGACAGCCACTTAACACAGTGGGAGCAGCAGGTGCTGAAAGGTCCATGCCTAGATGCTTTCTCTCCACAGACTCCAGGTTGCCTGAGAGTTCCAGGGGCTAACCCATCTGGTCTCAGGCCCTGAGAAGGTATATGCTATTACCTCAGGGTGTAAAAGCTTGCACTGTGTAAAGCTTTTGGAGGGATTCTGGCTGCTTTCTCTTAGCCCAGTGTAGGGATTGTGGGAAGAGAAGACAGAACAAAGAAATACATGTGCTTCCTGCGTAAGGTTGCTCATCACAGTGGGGACATAAGGTAGGGAGGGCACATACTACCTTCTGACCACTTTGGTTGTACAGAGATTTTTTCTGCTGGGCTGGGGTGTTGGCAGGGGGTGCTTTCTGTCCCCAACTGTGGGGTTCAGATAAGAACCAACGAGGGGCTAGGGAATTTCACAGTCACTGCAGGAGACTTTTAATGGCGGGGTCTCTTGGACAAAAGTCGATAGTCCCACATCCACGATACTGTGGCTCTTTTTCCCTCCCCTCCCCCCCACCCACTGCCCCAGAAGTACAGAGCTGGGACCTCCAGCCGACGGAGTAAATTTCTCAGCATGTGCCAGGCACTTAGGGGGCAGGTGACAGATGTGCCAATTATCTGTGTTCTGAAGTTTGGGCACACTTTGTACTCTGGTGACAGAGAGCTTTTCTTCACATTGACAGGGCACGATCTGGGCTGGATTCTGCACGGTGGCCGTCAGCGTTAGCATTCCTGACATACTGCTCTTGAAAGCCTTGGTGTGTAGCCGAATGACGTGTCCACAGTGGTGTGACTGTCAAATTTTGCGGTGCTTGTTTGCATTCAATCAAATACTTTGCACTTAAAAATGAGTTAAAGAGACAAGTCAAAAAGACTTCAACAAAACCTAAAGTTAAATATATGCCTATCCTTTATAATAGTGTTCAGATTAAAACCATCAAAATGCAGAATGTTGTGGTTATACCGCTCCAGGGTCAGAGTGAATTTCTTGTTCTATATTTTTGCATTTACAGTGATTCTGAGGCAGGAAAATGCATCAGAGGCATTGATTTCTTCTAACAAAAAATCCAAAATCGAGAAAATCCTTGAAAATGCGGCCATTTTGAAAATGTAGATAAAGAAGAAAAATGCTGAAGATTTGGGTGGTTTACAGAGCAGCATGATTTTGTAATTGCTGCCACCTACTGTATGTGGTTGATGTTTGTTTAAATTTAGGAAGTTCATGAAGGTGAGGCTGTTGAAATAGATAATTAGAGCAAGGTAGACATCATTAGTTTATAACATTTCTTCTCTACTCCATAAGTGGCTCTTAATTACCGAGACAGCCGCCAGCTTTCATTCATTACCTTCAAGTGGGTTTAAAGTTTTTCTCATTTTAAAGTTCCTTTGCCAAGGAACCTTCACAGCAATGCTGTCAAGTGCGCGTTCAGAAGCATACCGTGCTCAGGGCTTTCCTCAGTTCACATGAAACAGTGTGTCTTAAGGAGGTTGTTTTGCTTTAATTTGTAGGAGCGACGGTTGGATTATAAATTAATTTCCATGAAAGAGGTGAAAATGGAGCTAGTGGAGCTGATATGAGTTGCAGCAGTTGACTTAAAAGACATTCTTTTATTAGTCCTAAAACAAAGCTTCAGATCAGCTGCTAGTTAAATGTAACAAGCAATATAGGATCTCAGTCAACAGAGGCCCTTCTCTTTTATTAAGACCCAGCTGTCAAAGGGTCATTCGGTCCTCCCTGTGGAAAACAACTCGCCCATTAATGTTTGGGGTGGTCCCTCGACAGGATTTCTGAGTGAGTGCCTGACATTTAGTTTTTGAAAGGATCTAAAGCTGGGGAACTTGGACGTTGAAACTTATCAGAAGTAATGTGTTCAACCTTAGCTTCGTTAAATATGCCACAGTGTATGTCGAATGCTGCCACCAGCTACGTGCGTGAATTGACTTACAGGGCTGCTATAAAAGATTCAGGAGCATAAACTTCGTGGAGATCAAATCACTGTAGCTGGGAAGAGACTATACATAAAATTAATGCACTTCTCTGATGTGATGTTTTAACCTTGTTGCTACTTATATTATTTCAAGTGGCCCCTGTTCCAATGTCTGAAAACACCACAGTGAGGTCCGCTTTTGCTTTTTCTGCCCTAGGCTATTTGCTTTCTAGAAGAGAAGGCCAAGCAGGATCTCCTGAAAAGCCACTCTCTGATCTGGGCCGTCTCTCCTACCTGGCCTACTGGAAGAGTGTCATCTTAGAATATCTCTACCACCACCATGAGCGGCACATCAGCATCAAGGCCATCAGCAGAGCTACGGGCATGTGCCCACATGACATCGCCACCACTCTGCAGCACCTCCACATGATTGACAAGAGGGACGGCAGGTGAGTACTGGTGCCCTGGGGCGAGCCGGCTGCCTCTTAAGCATCTTACATCAGAAAGGGTCCCTAAAGTGAGGTGGATTCATTCCAGTTAAAGATAAGAGGTTCCCCAACGGTATTATCAAAACCTTTCTCCTAAAAAGAAAACAGGAAATGACACTTTTTTGCTGCCCAGATTTTCAGTTTGCTGTACCCTTTCATTGCTGAGCTTTCTGGCTTTTCCTAACCCAGATAATATTAGTGCTGGCATACATCAGTATGTGAAGGTGAAATGAAATTTCAGCTTTTGAGTGCACTTTGTTCTGCCTCCTCACATTACAGGTTTGTCATCATTAGACGGGAAAAGTTGATATTGGGCCACATGGAAAAGTTGAAAACCTGTTCCCGGACTAATGAGCTTGATCCAGAGAGTCTGAGGTGGACCCCAATTTTAATTTCTAATGCTGCAGTTTCTGAAGAAGAACGAGAAGCTGAAAAAGAGGTAATTCGGCTTCATCAGCCTAAGCTGTGTAACTTCAATCTTGTAGCGTTCTGAAGCTCAGAAAGTTATTAACATCATTGTCAGAAGCTTGGTTATCTAGAGAGAGCTCGTGAAATGATAGGGCGCTAATTTATCCTAACTGAGGTTGCATGGTAAGACATGATAATTTTATTGAATTGAGTATGAAAAATGAAACATTTATCATTGATCACAAAGCAGCATTTTTCACTACTGACAGCATGTAATCAGATCAAATTTGGTGCTGAGCTCCAAGGCTGCAATGTCAATCGATTCTTTGTGTTTATGAACTTGCTTAAAGTGCTCCATGCCAGTGAGCATGTAATGTAGTGATAAAGGACTCAAACCAATTCGCTGCATCATTAATACTGCTAAATATCCCATGAAACCCAATCTTCTTTGATTTGTTATCCTAACTGATGCAAAAGAGTTCTGAGATGATGCAGCTGGAATGCTGCTTGGCTGGCTGACTATCCTGATCAGAAACGACTTAGAGATCCTTTGCCTTTGATCCTTAGAGGCTCTGGCTCTGTAACTGCCCTCTCACTGGCCTGCTATTTTTACCCTCCCCCCTTAGGCTGAGCGGCTAATGGAACAAGCTAGCTGCTGGGAAAAGGAGGAGCAAGAAATCCTGTCATCTAGAGCTAACAGTAGGCAATCACCTGCAAAAGTACAATCGAAAAACAAATATTTGCATTCCCCGGAGAGCCGGCCGGTGGCGGGGGAGCGAGGGCAGCTAATGGAGCTGTCTAAAGAGAGCAGTGAAGAGGAAGAGGAAGAGGAGGAGGAGGAGGAGGAAGAGGAAGAGGAAGAGGAGGAGGAAGAGGAGGAAGAAGAAGAAAATATTCAAAGCTCTCCTCCAAGGTTGACTAAACCACAGTCAGTTGCCATAAAGAGAAAGGTATGTGTCTGTTTAGATTTTCCGTCTGAGTCAGTTTCAGTCACATCTTATTTGTCATTGCAAACATTCTATCTATTAGTATTTGTTTCACTCTCCATTCTTTAGACGTAGTTTATTTGTATCCAGTCCCACTGATCATGTATCGTCATTGTTTATCTTACAGTTATCATTGTGTTTATTCTTTGTGGTTTGTTAGTGCTGTGACAGGAAACCAGGGACAGGCAGGCTTGCTAGTCTGGTAGTTACTGCCACCTGCTGGTTCATAGGACTGGAGTAAATCAGGCTATGTGAACAGAAAAGCGCCCAGGGGAGCACTTAAACCACCCTTCAGTGAATTTTGATGAAAACAGTAAGGCCGAGAGAGGATAGGAGACTTGTCCAAGGTCACACAACTCTTTAGAGATGGAGGCAGAACCAGATGAGTGCTCAGACTCCAAGCCCAGCACTCCTGATGCTATTTCTTGTTCTTGGCATAGAATTGTTAGAAGGTATTTTAAGCTCTTCAGTTTAATGCTATTTTGCATTTATGCAAGTACACATTACTGAAATGTCTCATATCTTAGTAGCCTGGTGGTTTCTCTAGATACACATATCCTGTGCAGAAAGTAAAAAATTGATTTTGTCTTTAGGTAACTGCTCAACCCAGAGCTGATATCTTTGTCTTTAGTATCTGTCTGTGACATAGAGAGGGACCAGACACTGCAGGATAGCCAAGACTAATAGTGACAGCGCAAGTTAAGGCTGTGCCCCAAGGCTACCCTACGTGGTGTCTGTCAAAGAACCTGCTGTTCTCACTCCCAGCTTGGCGTGCCTTCATCTAAGCCTGGCAGTCTTCTAGTGGAAGGGCAGCTGTGGGGAGGTGCTAGAAAAGAGCATCCCATAGAGTGGGCTTTAGGCTTATGAATAATATTTTGATTTCTAACAAGGAAAATGTATTCATGCATTATGTATACAACAAAAGAAATTTGTTTTAAAAACATCAAAAACCAGAATTATCCAAGGCATGATAAATGCCTACTGTCATATAAAGGGACTCAACCTAAAGAAAACCAGTCCTGTATATTGGCTATACTTATGTTTGGGAAAATTCTAATGGATTAGGGAGAGAGCAGGCCAGCTGGGGGGATTAATAATTATAAGTGTTAAATTACAGAATGTGACTGTGAGGATTTATATGTGCACTTCAGTGAACATTCAGGCAGTTAAAAATGTGAGACACAATAATTCTTGGATACAGTTTACTTAGAGTTTGAGTTTAACCAAGCATATTGAACCCTTCTTTGCAATGTATTTCCAATAATTTTTCAGACCCATTATTGACAGATTACATCTTAGCAGCAAATCTGCCTGTTCTTCTTATATTTGAATTTTGTATCATTGAGTACTTTTTGCTTGGAAACAAAAAAACATTTTATATTCGCAATTATGGAGAGTCATTTGTGCCAACCCGTAGTACAATTAGAAAAAATATATATATCTTATGTAAATAAGACACTTTCCACATGTCTTTAGATTTTCTTTAGATGCCATCTATGTTGAAATATTTTGGGGAATTCCCTGGCGGTCCAGTGGTTAGGACTGCACGCTTCCACTGCCAGGGCTAAGATCCCACAAGCCTCGCGGAACGGCCAAAAAAAGAAAAAAAGTAAAATTATCAGTGATATCCCTGCAGCCACCAATATATGACTCTAACATTGTAAACAGACTAATTCTTTCTTCAAGTACCCTTTCTTCTTTTGCATCATTCCTGACGTCCTATGAAATGGGGAACAGGTAGGCTAGTCTTGTACACCATCATATATCTTACAGTGCTTTGCACAGAGTAGTTGCTCCTTGAACAGTTATCAAGTATTAAAATGAGTGACCCAGTGGCTAGTTGATTGTTGAAACATTTATAGAAACATTGGTGTCCATGATGACCTAATCACTATGGTATACAGGATTTTGAAGCCTGCAGGTACTACTGGAAAATATATGCTAGAAAAGCAAACCTTAGCTTTTAAAATCTACAGTTCAGCTGCTAGGATGTTCCCTCTCAAAGCATCTGCTTGAGTAAACAACTGTTTTATTTGGAAAGCACTTGCCTCCGTAGTAGGAGCCCGAGAGGGATGTTAAACATCAAATGGAAGGTTAAGTACAAAGACATTACAGAAGTTTTTGTGTGTAGGAGTCTCAGACACGCGTTCAGTACATGTTTGCTGCGTATCGACTCAACACTGTAATTTCTCATGAGCTCTGATGTATTATGTTTGGCATTAATTTCAGAGGCCTTTTGTGCTAAAGAAGAAAAGGGGTCGTAAACGCAGAAGGATCAACAGCAGTGTAACAACTGAGACCATTTCAGAGACGACAGAAGTACTGAACGAGCCCTTTGACAACTCAGACGAAGAGAGGCCAATGCCACAGCTGGAGCCTACCTGTGAGATTGAAGTAGAGGAGGATGGCGGGAAGCCAGTGCTGAGAAAAGCATTCCAACATCAGCCTGGGAAGAAAAGACAGATAGAGGAAGAGGAAGGAAAAGACAATCATTGCTTTAAGAATGCTGACCCTTGTAGAAGTAAGTGGAGGAATTATAAAAACCTTACCCTTGTGAATATCTGTCTATTATTGCCATAAAGCAGGCACCTGAATTCTACCCAAAGGCATTTCTGAGGCTGTACCGACCCACCAGAAATAAGTGCTCATCTGTCCTTTCTCATTCATAAAAGGTTCTATCCCTTCTTCCTGGAATTGGATTTTTATGTTCAACAACTTTAGAAGTTTAACATAGGCCAGAACATCCCTCTAGGTGGGCTCATCTTACTTTCCAGAAATTGGCTTATCCTCCAAAATTTTGAAGTCTGTCAATAAGAAACACATTGCACCTCCTTGATTCTAATATGTACTTTTTTTCACATTTAACATTTCTGAAATCAGGGTATATATTATTATTGATGTGAGCATTGAATGCAGTAGTTTCTTTCTTCCTGAAAAACAAATATTAGTAAATTGATGATGTGTCCTATAATCAGTGGTGTCTTTGGATATGTTCTTATCAAGAATCATCTAAAACCTACCCACACCATCACTATTAGCTTTGATAATATAGGATAATGTGGAAATCAGGAGATTATCCTTCCTTTCAAATTACTGTTTCACAGTTGCTATTGGCAGGGACACCCCACCCCATCTTCTAAAAAAATTATTAAACACCATTGACTCCTGTTTGATGCCCTGTTTAAAAGAAAACATCCCTTGCCTGTCAGGCTGGGAACTTGAGCTCCCAGCTGAATCGTGAGGATTTGTGGGACAGTCTGTACTCTACAATGGAAATGACCCTATTCAAAACCTTACTTTATTTCAGTCTAGAGAACAGGCCATCTCATTTCCCTGGAAACCACAGGTTATCACTCTTGCCTTTGAAAAGCCACAGTTTTAAGAACATGAGCAAGCAGCTCCTTGACTTTCTTAATTAACAAGAATACTATTGCCACATACATACTTCGCTGAGGCAGTGACATTTCACCCTGGGTATAGAGGAACCAAGCCTTGTTTGTTAGTTTCGTTAAACAAATAAACATACGAAACAACTGCAGAAAGAGGTCATTTTTTGGTCTGGAATTTGAGCCTTATTTCCACTTCTTAGCTGTCCTCTCGGGAGCCTGTACATGAATCATCACTGCCTTCATGCTCCACTTTGTGCCACTTGCCTTTAAAAATTCCAAGTTGCCATATTATACCTGATTCCTTTCAAGATCTTCTTTCTTAAAAAATAATTATTGGAAAGCTCATCTTCTGACTTAGAGGGGTTTCCTACAAATGCTGATAGGTCTAGTAGCACGTGGAATAAGAATGTGGAATCCAAGGTCATTGGCATGCCTGTTGCCTGTCCATACGTATAGACATATGAACTTAGTGAGATGTCTATTAACTGGAGATTGTACTTTGCACTTCGGAAGGAATCAGTCTACAGCACCGTATCTTTTCAGCTAACCAATTTGAATGTAATACATTCAGGTAAGTTTACGTGTAATCCTTTTATTACATAAATGAGCTAAGAGCTTACCCTGTTCTGCACTGATAGGATTAGATATCCAATCTGGCAAAAGGGATCTCTGTTCCACACTGATTATTAGATCTTGTTTTTGTTCTCCAAAATAGTGTTTCTAATAAGGCTATTTCTCTTTGTGAAGCTTTTCCTTTAAATTGACCCCTCTAGGAGATTAGTATAATCTTTAATTTCATAAATATCTTAAGACCTGGGTGTTTTATGTTTGTATTTATTCATATATTTACTTGTTTGCTTGCTTATATTTATATAAATATATTTATAATATATAAATATACATATTTATTTATATTCATATATGCATATAGGTACAGTAAAAATAAGATTAGCTGAGCTAAAATGAACTTGACAGTTATGGTTTGCTTCTTATTTAATATTCAAACCATACCATACATTTGCACATTGATCCAAAATGCAATGTGGATAGAATTAGTGATAAAAAGAATACCTGTATTTTAAATGTTCAATAATTTCATGGTAAATACATTATAGTTTGTGTCATCCAGAAATGATGATCCTGGAGTAGATTACAGATGTATTTATGTTCTGGTTATTTAGCTATTTATTCATTTGTTTCAGAGGTACATAGTTTATTTTTATGCCAGAGAGAACATTCACATCAAAGTAAATAATGTCATCTGAGATCATTTCAATCCAGTAAATGTCCACAAGCTGAAGTTCACTTTCTCAGGATAAATATGCAAGTTAGTTCTATTCATTTCTCCAGTACAGTGGTGATTGGGACATGAGCTAACTTTAACCCTTTCCCCTGCATTTCCTAATTTGCAAATATTCAAATTGATTCTCTTTACATTGTGGAATTCCAGGCTTTTGTATCAGACAATGTCTTGTTTGTCAAACTCAAATACGTTTATTATAGTGGCCTGTATCCATGTGCTTCCTATAAAAACCACAGCTTTCTGTTAAGAGTGGGTTGTGTGTGGAGGTGTGTGGTGTGTGCACCATATATTGTTTTCCAGGCCTAGGTTATTTACTCCATTTATACCACAATATTATTCTGTATTAGGTTTGACTGTGTCGTTAGCATCAACTCTTAAAATGCTAAATTGAAAGCAGTATGTGCTAAATTGTTTAGAAGAATAAATTCAAGTTGTTCATGGTGATGCTTTCTAAGATTTTATTTTGCTTCCTCTCTCTTTCTCTCTGTCTCCTCACTAAGACAATATGGATGATGATGAAAATAACTTGAAAGAAGCCAGTAGAGACAATCCTGAACCTCTAAAGTGCAAACAATGGCCAAAAGGAACAAAGCGTGGTCTATCTAAGTGGAGACCAAACAAAGAGAGGAAGACTGGATTTAAACTGAACTTGTACACCCCACCAGAAACACCCATGGAGCCCGATGACCAGGTAATAGTGGAAGAACAGAAGGAGACTCCAGCAGACAAAACCAGCCCCGCTCCCACCAGGACTGAGGAGGAGGTCAAGGAAGCTGTGGAACCCCTGCTACCTGGGGACGAAAACAGAAGGGAGGAAACGTGTGCACCTGTAAGTCCAAATAAATCGCCAGGTGAAAAACCTGAAGATGATCTAATCAAACCCGAGGAGGACGAGGAAGAGGAGGAGGAGGAGGAGGAGGAGGAAGAAGAAGGAAATGTAGAAAAAGACCCCTGTGGTGCCCAAAGCCAGGAAAAAGAGGAGCCAGAAGTCTGCACGGACAAAGAAGACCCCGTGCGTTTGGATGATCATGAAGAGGAGGAGGAAGAGGATGAAGAGCCATCTCACAACGAGGGGCATGATGCAGACGATGAAGATGACAGTCACATGGAGTCTGCCGAATCGGAGAAGGAAGAACGCCCAAGAGAAGCCTTCAAAGAAGTGCTAGAAACCCAGGAGGCTTTTTTAGACCTTAGTGTGCAGCCTAGTCATTCAAACGCAGAAGTCCTAATGGACTGCGGCGTTGACCTTACAGCTTCGTGTAACAGTGAACCTAAGGAGCTTGCTGGAGCCACTGAAACCGCCCCTGAATCTGATGAGGAACCCGCAGGAGAACAGGCACAGGAGCAGGACCAAAAGAACAGTGAAGAAGTAGATTCTGAGTTCAAAGAGGGAAACACAGCAACCTTGGAAATCGACTCTGAGACCGTCCAAGCGGTTCAGTCCTTGACCCAGGAGAACAGTGAACAGGACGATACCTTTCAGGATTGTGCCGAGACTCAAGAGGCCTGTAGAAGCCTACAGAACTACACTCACGCAGACCAAAGCCCACAGATCGCCGCCAGTCTAGACGACTGCCAACAGTCAGACCACAGCAGCCCAGTTTCATCCGTCCATTCCCACCCCAGCCAGTCAGTACGTTCTGTCAACAGCCCAAGTGTCCCTGCCCTGGAAAACAGCTATGCCCAAATCAGCCCAGATCAAAATGCCATCTCAGTGCCATCTTTGCAGAACATGGAAACCAGTCCAATGATGGATGTCCCATCCGTTTCAGATCACTCACAGCAAGTCGTAGACAGCGGATTTAGTGACCTGGGCAGTATCGAGAGTACAACTGAGAACTACGAGAACCCAAGCAGCTATGATTCTACTATGGGTGGCAGCATCTGTGGAAACGGCTCTTCACAGAACAGCTGCTCCTATAGCAACCTCACCTCCAGCAATCTGACACAGAGCAGCTGTGCTGTCACCCAGCAGATGTCCAACATCAGTGGGAGCTGCAGCATGCTGCAGCAGACCAGCATCAGCTCTCCCCCGACCTGCAGTGTCAAGTCTCCTCAAGGCTGCGTGGTGGAGAGGCCCCCGAGCAGCAGCCAGCAGCTGGCTCAGTGTAGCATGGCTGCTAACTTCACGCCTCCCATGCAGCTGGCTGAGATCCCCGAGACCGGCAATACCAACCTTGGCTTATATGAACGAATGGGTCAGAGTGATTTTGGGGCTGGGCATTACCCACAGCCGTCAGCCACCTTCAGCCTTGCCAAACTACAGCAGTTAACTAATACACTTATTGATCATTCATTGCCTTACAGCCATTCCGCTGCTGTAACTTCCTATGCAAACAGTGCCTCTTTGTCCACACCATTAAGCAACACAGGGCTTGTTCAGCTTTCTCAGTCTCCACACTCCGTCCCTGGGGGACCCCAAGCACAAGCTACCATGACCCCACCCCCCAACCTGACTCCTCCTCCGATGAATCTGCCACCGCCTCTTTTGCAACGGAACATGGCTGCATCAAACATTGGCATCTCCCACAGCCAAAGACTGCAAACCCAGATTGCCAGCAAGGGCCACGTCTCCATGAGAACCAAATCGGCATCTCTGTCACCAGCCGCTGCCACCCATCAGTCGCAAATCTATGGGCGCTCCCAGACTGTAGCCATGCAGGGTCCGGCTCGGACTTTAACGATGCAAAGAGGCATGAACATGAGTGTGAACTTGATGCCATCCCCAGCCTACAATGTCAACTCTGTGAACATGAACATGAACACTCTCAACGCCATGAATGGGTACAGCATGTCCCAGTCGATGATGAACAGTGGCTACCACAGCAATCATGGCTACATGAATCAGACGCCCCAATACCCTATGCAGATGCAGATGGGCATGATGGGAACCCAGCCATATGCCCAGCAGCCAATGCAGACCCCACCCCACAGTAACATGATGTACACGGCCCCCGGGCATCACGGCTACATGAACCCGGGCATGTCCAAACAGTCTCTCAATGGGTCCTACATGAGAAGGTAGGCAAAATGGGCAGTCACAAAACCCCTGGGCATCACTCTCGGATTGATCTGCACAAATACCTTCGAAGAGTACGATTTCAAAACCAGCAATTGGTGTGAATGCAAAAACATTTGTTGGCACCATTTATTTAAAAAAAAAAAAAAAAGCTGTATGCAGCAGAAAGCCTTATACAAGTTGTTTTTCTTTCTTTTTCCTTTTTTTTTTTTTCCTTTTTCTTTTTTGGTACCTTTGTTTCTGTTCCTTTTATATGAAATTCTCTGCAAAGGAAGGCCTCTCTTTGGACTACAGTTTGGAGGCAGCCACTTGCTGTGCCTGCTTCCATTAAACAATGTGGATATCAAGCCCCATGCCCCAGCCCACCCCCAATTATCTGTTTTAATACTGAACCTAGAGTTTTTTTTTCTTCCCCGTCTACTCCATGTAAATGCCTTTAGCATTTCAGTTATTGTATATTTTGTTTGAGGTGACACTTCAGCATGCCGCTAATGTCTTTGTTAGTGACAGTGCATTTTGTAGTACTGTACAAGTGTTGTGCTAACGGTAAGCCATTTCTTAAGTTTTTTGCCTTGATTAGGGTGCCCTAATTTGAGGGTTTAAAAAAAAACTATATTTTTGTTAATTATAAAACTGTAAAGAGCTATAAAAGCTATTCCCATTTGGTTAGTCAAAAGGGTTTTATTGCTAAATGTTTGGTGTAAAGTTGAGACCCTTTTCCATTTTGGTGACAGATTTCTTTGGGGAAAAAAAGGCAGCTTTCTGTTTTATAAATGCAGACTTCTGTTTATTGAATGAAGCATATCTCAGTGTTTATCTGTCAGGTTTTGAAACATTTCATATATGTCCAAATACTTGGCAGGATTTAAAAAAAAATAGTGAATTTGGTGTAAAGTTGCTATTTTATGGAAATGCCTCTAACTTTACATTTTCATTCCATCTGTAGATTTTTCTATCTTTATAAAATATTGGAGTTATTTTTTAAGGAAAAATAGAGAAGTAGCTTGTGAATAGCTCAAACTAAGCTTACAAATCGCATGTAAAAAAGCAAAAAAGTTATTTGTGTCTGTTTATATTGCTTCCTTTTTTGTAGCCTTTGTACCTGTACAGGGTGACTGTAAGGGCCAAGCAGGAGAGGCGTAATCCTTGTATAAAATAGGAGCCAGCGACACTCTTGTATTTATCTGTTCTCTTTTTAGTCAGTCACTTCAAGAAAAAAAAAAACAAAAAAAACAAAAAAAGCTGTACATTTTAACATAAAATAAATTATGATGAGCCATTTTTAGCCTCTTGTGTCCTGTCATATTATGATTGATAGATAATGACCAATTGAACTGTATCATGTGTCACATCTCAGAACACATACACATTTTGGGAAAATAAATTATTTAGTGTAAATCAGAGTTAAGAGGTTTTCTGATTTGTTTTGACTTTGTGGGAGGGGGTTGGCAATAAATAAGAGTAATATCTAATAAAACCATCACATATACCAAATACCTATTTAATAAATTAATTTATAATGGATTTTAATGCTTTTCATGAAAGTTTATTTTATGCTAGTGCATACCTTCTGTATGCCAATCATTGTCTTTAAAATAAAGTGAATTTGTTTTTTTCTTTTTGACTTTGATCTTCATTTGCAAAGGGATCCTGCCCAAATACCCAGCTGCCTCATTTATACAGTCTGTATAAACTCCCCTCAGGGCCCAGTCCAGTGGTAGCAAACTTCATTTTTTTAAAGATTAATACAAAAAACACCCAATTTGGACTTGTATGTTTGAAAAATCATTTTCTTGAAAAAGGCGTGAAAGTTTTGCTCTGTTGTGAATGAGTGATTGGTTGTTATTTTTTAGAATCTAAAGTTTAGATTCTAAAAAAAAAAAGTTATTGTTCACAAACGTTATCTTAACGGCATTCAGAGAAAGTTCTGTCTGACTGTTAAAACATTTGCTTATTCAAGTGACAGGCCTTGAAATGAATGCTTGACTTGGCACCCATGTGGAAAGGAGGACAGTACATACAGCCCCGAATCATAGGTCCCAATGGAGGGAGGATGCCCGGCAGGGTTTTGCCTTCTGCACTCACCCTTATTATCTTTTCTCACAGTTACGAAGCAGTCTGGGCTTAGTGTCAAGATTTTATCTTTTGGTCCCTTCTCCCCACAACTGCATAGCCAGTGGGGGGAATATCTGTAGTGGCTGAGGAGAGCTTCCAAGAAGACACGTCTGCAAGGGCTGTCATCACCACGAGGAGAAGAGAAGCTTTAAGGTGCTTTGCTGGTAGGAAAGGAAACCTCTCATCCCCCTCCAGAGCAGGAAGCGATGGTGTGCTGCCTGTTGGAATCAACTGCTGGCGTCTGTGTGGGAGCTGCTGAGGATCTTAGCAGCCCAGTGGATCCACACCTCAGGCAAGAGGCTGCCCCAGCCTGGACGTGGGGGTGGGGGCGGGGCGGGGGTGAACCTGGTAACCAGCTGAAGAGAAACCAGGCAGAACCTCCCACAGGGCCCACCTTGAAACCTTCTCATGTTTGGTCTCCTCTTGGGTTAAGTAAGGTTCTTTGGGAACTGAGATGGTCCTCTGTTCCATGTGTTGCAATGGCTTGTAACCACACGCTTGTGGTCTGTGTGGCATCTGGGCTCCCCCCACTCTGCCTGCCTCATAGTCCTCCCGGGAACTTGAGGACAAGTCCCAGTCACTGTTCCAGACCTGCCGCACCATAGTTTAAGAACAGTACTGGGGACTCCTTGTGTTTCACAGGCTCCCTAGGGATTGCGGCATAGCCAGAAAGGGGAGCCCCTCTGCTGGCCCAAAGTCCTAACGTTCATTGACAGAAGGTAAAGGCTTGGTGTAGGAGGGAAACTGCTGATCTGAGGTGGCCTCAGATCACCCTGCCCGCTGCTCTGCACTTCCTTACTCTCACTTAGAGAAATCAGCTTGGCCTTAAATGTGACACCAACGATCTGGGAGAACAGGAGCTTGGATTCATCAGGACTGAAACAGAGTCACCATTAGGTGAGATTCATCAGCAGGCCACATCTTGTAAACCCAGTAATGTGTTCTTTCATTTATAGGAGGCTTAACAAGTGGTTGTCAGTTGCAGCCTTTATTTTTTACCAGCACAAGTGGTACCTACCCAGGTGTGAAGGCATCGGCTTTCCTCGCCAACATCATGTTTTAGAAACAATGGCTCACAAATAGTATCACAGAAACAATGACTCACAAACATCCACCCTATGTAGGAAATGGGGCAGTTTCTCCAATTTACACATGAGGGGATTGAGGCTCAAACAAGCTAACCTAATTGCCCAAACACACTCAGCTGAAATCTGTGAGCAGAAACAAACTGGGTTCTCCCCAAATCGCAGCCCTTTGTCCTAGAACACTTCACTCTGGGAAAAAGCCCTAACCTGTCAAATCTCTGATTTAAAGGCGTAGGTAACAAATACATGATGCTTTTAAAACTGTTAGGTGCTCTACATATATAGGTTACTTTGTTACAAGCAGTACTGGTTTATAGTACAAGTACTGTTATATTCTGAAGCAGGACCTTCAATTTCTCGGTACCCACACTCCTGGTCTTCCTTCCCCCTCCTCCATCTTCTTTCCTGGATCTGCCTCCCAACAAACAAACACTCAGGCCTGGGGCTCCCTCTCTGTCTTCTCTCATTATCTCACCCAGTACAATGACTTCCAACACCACCTCTATGCAGATAATGCCCAGTATTATGTCTCTAGTAGTGGACCTTCCTTTGAGCTCTCTCTAGATTCAAGGTGAAATGACATGGGACACCTTTTGTATGCCTTAGACATGATATAACTGGTGATGTCCAACCCCCTACCCCCATTTCTGGCCCTGTCAACCCCATCTCAGTATTAAGGCACCACCAATAAACCGAATCACTATCTTCTAATTCTCTCACCCCTCCCAGCAGGTTCTGTGTATTCCCCAAGATAATTCCAAAATAATCTTGAATACTAGTCCCCTGGCACTAGCTAGTCCAGACCATCTTCCTCCTTCCTGTCAACAGTTCCACAACCTCCTTACTGGTTGCCTCCTCCCTGCAGTCCATTCTCTCTACTTCAGTCAGGGTGATATTTTTTTCTTTCCAGAGTGATCTTCTTAAAACATAGATCAGACCATTCTGCTGCTTAAAATTCATCGGTGGTTCTTATTTGCACTTGGAATAAAGTCCAATCTCTCTACCCTTCTGCGTCCACCTGCCCTCTCACCCACAAGCTCCAGCTTCACGGATGGGCAGCTCCTGAAACACACCACCTCAGGTTAGAAACACACCACCTCGGGTTAGAAACACACCACCTCGGGTTAGAAACACATCTCTTTGCCACTTTGGTGCCACTTCACCTGTGCTGTTCCTCAGCCTAGAATGTTCCCTCCCCATTTGGCAGGTGCTCTCCTTCAAGTCTCACTCATCCCATCTGCTCAGGTCTTCTTCAACCACCTCATCTAAAGTGGGTTTTTCCCCATCCCATCCCCATGCTTCTCCACCTCAGTACCTGCTTCCCTCATTCCACTTTATCACAGCATACATTTTTGCATTGGCCTCCTAACCCAAATTTTAGCATGTGGTAGGTTCTCAAATACTTGTTGACCAAATGAATATTTTATTTCCGAAGAATTTAAATTCTTTTGCAAAAACTGTTCCTTGGATTTCCCTGGTGGTTCAGTGGTTAAGAATCTCCCTGACGGGTTCGAGCCCTGGTCCGGGAAGATCCCACATGCCGCGGAGCAACTAAGCCCGTGCACCACAACTACTGAGCCTACGCTCTAGAGCCCGCAAGCCACAACTACTGAAGCCCGTGCATCTAGAGCCTGTGCTCCGCAACAAGAGAAGCCACTGAAATGAGAAGGCCGTGCGCCGCAACGAAGAGTAGCCCCCACTCGCCGCAACTAGAGAAAGCCCACGTGCAGCAACGAAGACCCAATGCAGCCAAAAATAAATACATTTATTAAAGAAAAGAAAAACTTCTGTTCCTCCTTTCCCCTACCCCTGGCTCCCATCTTAAAGAGACCAGACCTCCAACTTATGCTTTCCTCAGCAGGACTTACAGCCCCACAAAGAGGTGGGAACGTGTGGGAAGGTTGGAGAGAGAACACCGAAAGAGCACTCCAGGAACACCAGCACTGGACCTGTCCTTCCCACATACGGATTCATTTAAATGTAAATACTTCATTATGATGGATAAAAGTTAACATTTTATTAAAATGGAAATCTTTCTTTCTGGATAAGTAATAGATCAGACCTAGGAGATAACTGAGTTTAGAGGGGGCTATTGGGATCCTATGACGGGAAGGTCTAGGTAGGGGCCACTAGAATCCCTTTTGGTCTACATCTCTTTCCCAAAAGCCTGTGTATATGGCTCCCCTTACACCCAAATCTGAGTCATTATGAGGACCCATTATGGGCCAAGGTGACCATCCCAGAGCAGATACTAGGCAATCCCAGGAAGCCCTACCAGCCACAGGGGCCCAGGCCACAGGTCCTCCTCTCTGGCACAAAAGCAGGGCAGCCGCCCTAAGGTTACAGGGTGACCCTCGGGTGGCTTTACAAAGCTGCTGAGCCCCTAGTGGGTCCCTTTTCCTGTTTTCCCCGTAGGCCTTTATCAGGCAGTTTTGATTTCTGGTCCTGGACTGCTGGCATCTCCATAAGCATCTCTCTCTGGGTTCTGTCTGGTTTCTAGCTCCTGGTTCTAGAAGCCATCTCTCCCCGCTTGGTGCCTGCTGCTGTTTTCTCCTCAAGAATGAGAATCACGCCATCATGGTGACTGGCTTAGCTCTCAGCGGCGGGGGCATCTCCACACCTGAGCTCACCCGGCTGCCTGGTTCTCTCATTCCAGGGCAAACACATTTGCAAATACTTTCTTCGGGGACTGAAAACAAGCTCATGTTGCTTTGACTAGAATCAAAGCAAAATAAGCTTCCCCAAGTTCCGGTCCCCCAAAGATTGTCTCCTTCCAAAATTATAAAGTCAAACTCTTGTTCAAATTTACCAGAATTTGTTGAATTTTTCTGGGTAGTGGCGCCTCTGGCTAAGATTCTGAACAGCCCTGGCTCCCTGAGGAAGGTAGGGGAGCCCAAAGCGGGCGGCCTCTATGCAGGGGGCCGCCACTCCCTACCCCTACCAGATGAATTGCTCTCTGCCTCTTCCACAGAGCAGCATCTATGGATGGTGACCTGAGCCTGGGGATTCCATCGAAAGGAAGATGCAGGAGCCGCCGGTAAGGAAACGCGCGTCCTCCCCATGCCCACCCCCCACCCCAGACAGCCGACTGACTAACAAGCGGTGCAAACTCTCCTGTAACAGCTCTCGCAGGCACTTTTCTGTGGTTAGAAAATAGTTATATTTTTAAATTATTTTTTAAAGAATGTGACTTTCAGACAAAGCCAAATATTTAATCACAGCACAATGTATACGCATCTTTAAATCCTTTTCCGCATTCGTCTTACCAACAACAACAACAAAAAAAAAAAAACAGAAAAATGGCGCATGCGTGCTCACTTGTAGCCAGTTCCGCTGGGAAGCCCGTCTGCCCCATTTTGCTGTGAAGCCAAGTGCTGGCCTCCTACCGGAGGCCGCTATGAATTACCCCCTCTGTTCACCGGCCCCTGGGAAGTTTAAGATTCTTTGGAAGGAGTCAAGCTTTGGTTTCACGTCCCTTCTCTGTGACAAAGGAAGTCACAGGCCAGAGCTATTTTCAACCTTGCCCCTTCATTCCCGAGTATCCTGCTCACCCCGTGAGGGGGCCTTACAGCTCCGCACCGTCCGCGCCGCGCCGGGCCTGTCGCCTCTGCTGCACCAGTTGCTTGTCCAGTTCCCGGAGCTGCTTCAGAAAGCCCCGGTTGGGTAGGACACAGCGGTTCTTGGCCACTTGTTGGATGGCGTCCACCAGGGTCATGTTCCTGTGGATCATCAGGTAGGCCAGGACGAGAGTCGCCGACCGGCTGCGGCCCATGGCGCAGTGAACCAGGATCTTATCTGCAGTGGAGTGGGGAGAAGAAACACCCGCGTTGTAGGGGCAGGGTGGCCTGGAGGGTGGGGCATAGGTGTGAGGCTCACGCAGAGCCAGCTCAGATCCTGACTCTCCCACTATTGTAGGACCCTGGGCAGGTTACTGAGTGGCTGGGAGCCCCAGCTTCCCCATTTGTACAATGGGGATACTGTCAGTATCCTCTTCATTAGGGTCGGTGTGAAGACAATTGGTGCAAAGCAACTTGGTACACTGCTTGGTGCATATTAAAGGTTCAATAAGTCACAGATGTTATTATTGTTGCCTCGGTGAGGAGGAGGTGGGATTGAAACTGATGCTTCATACCTGCCAAAGCACCTCCAAGGGAGAGCCTTATGAGTTTTTTTAACGCTCACTTTTCATTTATTTATATTTATAATATATTCATATTATTTATTTACTTAATGCTTACTTATTTTGAATAGGGCAGCCACTAGGGTTCGGATTTCAAAAGGTATAAAATGATGGCATTGAAAAGCCTCCCTTGCACCCACCTCCTCAGTTCCCCAAAGCAACAAGTATTACCACTTTCTTCTTCCGGAGAATTATCTGTGCATATACATAGCAAAAACATATTTTTTCTCTTCTTTTCTTGCCCAAAAGGTAGCAAGCTTTACAAACTTTTCTATACCTTGCTTCTTCCATTTAACAGTGTATCTTGGAGACCTTTGTATATCAGTCTCTGAAGAGTTCTCTCTTTGTTATTTTTTCTTGTGGCTGCACAGAGTTCCTCTGTATGGATGAACCATAATCCACTTTGAACGGGATGCATTCCATCCCGTCCACGGCTGCAGGTGGATTGTGGAGGAATGCAGGCTTTCTGCACCATTTGCAGTGCTGCTGCATTTGACCTCGGATAAGGAGAGAGCACCCACAGTCCCAAAGGGCCCTTTGAGGGGCCGAGACAGAGGGTGTAGTCTGCTTGCCGTGGAGTCTGTGAGCATTCACGTGGCCTCAGGAGCCTGCAGAGCCCTGGCCTTCTCTCTTGCAGTCCTGGGTTCGAGATCGGTTCTGCTACTAACCACCTGGGTGTGGGGTAAGCCACTCAGCCTGTGGCGCCTCTACTTCCTCAACTGTCAAAAGGGGCAGCAACCTCAGATCAGCTGTGAGCAAAGCCAATTCAGTAAAAATCACACGGTCAGATTTTTTAAAAATTAAAATAGTTTTATTGTGTCATGTGGTATAACCAGGGGATGAATATTCTTACAGCTTAGGTGACCAAATTGTCATCTAGATCAGCGGTTCTCTAAGCATGAGCCAAGACCCTGGGGGTTCCCAAGGTACTCTGAGGAGATCTGTGGAGTTAACATTATTTTCAAAATAGTACTGCGGCGGTGCTTGTCTCTTTCACTGTTTTGACATTTGCACTGATGGTACAAAGGCAGTGGTGGGAAGAACTGCTGGTGCCTTAGCGTGAATTATGGCAGGGACACTGAACTGTAGTAGTAATCGTTGCATTCACCACCAAGCACTCTTGGGGAAAAAACAAGCCAATTTCCCTTAAGAATATCTTTGATGAAGCAGTAAAAATTAATTTTATCGAATTTCAGCCCTTGATTACACTTCTTAATATTCTGTGTGATGAAATGGGACGTGTACATAAAGCACTCTGGCTGCATACCGAAGTACGATTGTTATCTCAAGGAAAAGCTTATGGGAGATTGAGTTGCAAGATGAATTAGCCACTGTTTCATGAAACACCGTTTTTACTTAAAAGAGTAAATGACAGAAAAACCATGGTAATTCAAACTTGGGTATTTGGTAGACTTTTTCTCGAAGGTGAACAAAGTGAGCCTGTCACATCAAAGAAAACAATTGAGAGTATCCATTGCCAGTGATAAAATGCAAGCTTTCAAGCAAAAATTAGAATTTTGGAAAACTTGTATCTACTGTGAGATTGACAGTTTCACAATACTCTTAAGATTTTTCTGTTAGGATCGGCAGTCATATTAACAAATGTGTCTTCTGACAATGTACAGTGAAAGTGTCAACATTTGGAAGATCTGCATAACTTAGTGAACAAGATTTTCCACATAACCAATGTGAGATATTACAAAGTCATGTGTGGGTAAAAAATCCATTCAAAATGCAAGAGAGACCAATGGATTTTCATGTAACAGAGTACGAAGTTTATAGATATGGTTTCAGATTCCACATCACAACTCACCTTTAAGACGCTATCACTTGTCAAGTTTTGGTGTAGTATCAAAGAGGAATATCCACAGTTTTCTGAAAAGGCTGTTAACATATCCCTTCCTTTTCCAGCTATATATCTGAGTAAGGCTGGATTTTCTCCATATACTTCCACCAAAACACTGTATCACGACAGACTGAATGCAGAAGCAGATATAAAAACCCACCTGGATTCTCATAAGCCTAACATCAAAGAGATTTGCAAAAATGTAAAATAATGCCATGCTTCTCCCTACTTTATTTTGGAAAATATAATTTTTTTCATAAAAATATGTTAATATGCAGTGGGTTCACTTTATTAGTTTTAAATAAATATTTTTACAATTTTCAGTTCTTATTTCTAATAGAGTAGATATTGATAGATCTACCCTACATAAATGCTCTTTGAGGCCTTCAGTAATTTTTAGGAGTGTGAAAGGGATCTGAGACCATAAAGTTTGAGAACTGGAAGATCTAGAAGCATCTCCACACCAGACTTCCCTGGTGGTCCGGTGGTTAAGAATCCCCCTGCCAATGCAGGAGACATGGGTTCGAGCCCTGGTCTGGGAAGATCCCACATACCACAGGGCAACTAAGCCGGTGCACCACAACTACTGAGCCCATGCTTTAGAGCCCGTGAGCCACAACTACTGAAGCCCATGCGCCTAGAGCCCGTGCTCCGCAACAAGAGAAGCCATCACAGTGAGAAGCCCATGCACCACAATGAAGAGTAGCTCCCGCTCGCCACGACTACACAACTAGAGAAAGCCCTCCACAAGAAAAAAGCTCCCTTCCGCCACTATCATGGCAACATCTGGGCCGAATGAGAAATCACCATGAGAAGCAGCTTTCCATCCTTCAGGCCTCCATTTGGTGGCACTCGAGCTCACAAAGCACCTCAACATGTTTTATCTCATTTCATCCTTAATACAACCATCAAGATTTCATCATCCTCATCCCTGCTTTACAGATGGGGAAAGAGTCGAGGCGAAATGACTGCTAGAGGTCACCCAGAATGATGGTGCCATCTCTAAAAATAGTTAAAAGCAACTTGTTATTGAGACCCTACTGTGTGGTGGCTACTTGCTGCTGTGCTCTGGGGACAGAAAAAGTAATGAGACTAGCGTCTCTGGCTGTCCCCAGCACTGCCACCACTGCCATCCCAGTGGCGGCCCTCTCCTGTGGTTCTGGGATCCCTTTGCTGGGGTCAAGCTGGCTGGGGCACCTTGAGCTGTGTGACCCCAGTGCTGTCCCTGTTCCTGATTCTTATGCCTGAGGCCTGGAAGGATGACCAAGGAGACACTCACAGACATCACTGGGTTTATGGAGCGCCAGCAGGAGATGAGAAGAGCTTGGCAAAGAACACTTCTGAATGGACGTGGCTCCCCGTGTCCCTCTCACCTCCACTCCCCACTTGCCTCATGGGACCAAGCCCAGGACAGCAGTGATGGTCAGCAACTGTGGCACCATGAGCCGTGCAAGTGGGCCCAATACCAGGCACCAGGATTCTCTTTCCCCACCCACCCCAGCTGGAGAGGCCTGCACACCCTGCCCTATGGTAAGGACCCTGCTGGTGGCCTTTCCACACACACAGTGCTGACACAGAAGGTGCCCATAAAGAACTTAATTTTATCACGATTCGTTTCCACGAATCTCCACAGGCTAACCATGCAGGCCTCCAGTCCCCATCGCTGAGCTGCAAGAGTGTGGCCGCCTTCCCCCCCCCCCCCCCCGCCCCGTGCACCTGGGCCAGAAAGGCCAGAGGGCGAGAAGCAGGGCGGCTTCTTCAGTGCTGGGTGGGGTTTGGAGGCGGCTGGCCCAGCTCATGGACATGACTGTCCTCCTGGACTGGAACGTCTACCTCTGGCATTCTAATCCCCACAGACTGTTCCAGAGGCTGCCTGGCCCCTTGCCAGCTCTGCTGATAACTAAAGCGTTTCTTCCTCCCCTGGCAAAAAGGGTAATTCTTTCTGTCATGACTAAAGACTTGAAACAGACGAAAGCTGTAGTTCATTAAGTCTTTAGGGAGCCTGAAGTCTGTTAAGCGGGAGGGGGGGAGGGGAGAGAGAAGGGGAAGGGGATGGGGGTCCTCCGCTCCAGCAGAAGGCCCTCCCGGCTGAACTTTGCTTTCACGACAGCAGCACTAATGCCGTCAGCCGTGTGAGCTTGGTGGGCCTCCTAGGGTAGAGGACCCGTCCCCAGACTCTCAGGGCACTGTTCCCTCTTTGCTCTGTGGCTCTGCTAAGCACCACCCTTTGGGGCCCAGCATTGGATGGTGAGAAACTGCTCTCAGGAGAGTTCAGGAGACATGCAAGGAAGGCTGCATTCAGCCTGTTCACAGCATGGTCCATACCAGAGGAAGCCGAAGGGAGCATTGTCAGGCTTGGCATTTTCTAGGTCGGTGGCTTTCACACTTTTTTGTGTGACAACCGCCTCCCGCCCCCCGCAAATCATAAAATTCACAGCTAACAAGTACATGGGTTCAGCCTACCCCATATCTTCCAAGCACTTTATATGTTCATTGTAGTCAGTCCTCAGAACAACCTGATGAGGTAGATGAAATTAGTATCCCTGTTTTATCGAGGAGGTAGCTAAAGTGCAGAGAAGCAATGTGTCTGAGTCACACAGCTGGGAAGTGGCAGGACTATGATTCAAGCCCAGGCCACTGAAGCCAGAGGACTTAGATATTAAGGGGGCTTCACAGGTACGTGTGTATCAGACAAGACTTTCACAAACAATTTGTGCTTTTTTTACATGCAGTGTACGCTGATGTCTTCTATTCTTTCCTAATCTTTTCAATTTTTTTTTTAAAGAAATCCTAGTCAAAGCCACGAAATTGATTTTATAACCCACTGATAGGCCACAATTTATGTTTGAAAAATGATGGTTTCAATTAAATATTTCTCCTTTGGCCTTCACCAAAAGGTGAATTCCCGCAATCTTATGAAGAAAAGCCAAATTCAGAACCTCTGCTGTTTACCTAATGGCACGTTTTCACTGGCAACCAGAAGGTGGGTCTCTGTCACTCAAATCAGACGTATAGGCTAAGCCTGTTATCACCAACCACCCCCCTGACTTCCTTGGTTTGTGTGGGATGCCCTTTGTCTCCCACTCACTACCTTGGAACCTGCAAAAGCAGAGTTCCTACTTCTCCCAAAATAGTTCTGCACACATGGAAGTCCTCAGAAAAAGGATGCATGGCATGTTTTAGAACTGCCAGGGGGCAGGCTTGTATGTGCTGCAGTGGGTCAGGATACCCTTAAAATACCCTGAAAATCTGGTCTGATTAAAGCTCAGAAGCGCCAGAGAAACAGCCTCTTGCTCAAACACAGACTTCATTTATTTCTTCAAACCTACCGTATCCATAATAGATTGTAACATGGCTTCCAAAGCAGCCTGTGGACTGTTTGTTCAAGTAAAAGAAAGAATAAAAGGAGAGTGGTGATACTAAAATCTGATCTTTAGAGCCGCATGGTATCCGCCCTGGGATTTCTTAGAAGATTTCATTAAATTAAAACCACAGTAACTCAGCTCTGAGGATGCTGTGCCAGGAGCAGTGAAGGCAGTCCAAATGGGGCTCCCGAGGCAGTATGTTGTCCGTACTTCTTTTTCTGATGAAGAAGGACAAGTTCAGTTGTTTTAGATCCTATAACCAGCTGGAATGTCTCACCTTCCATGATATTGGGTGACCTCTTATACAGCAAAGTCACCAGATGCTCAAAATAAGGACAAAGGACTCTTCCGTGAGGCCTGAGTGACAGAAGCGATGCCCGTTGGCCCCTGATTAACTCTGTGACCCTCAGCACATCAGCTGGCTTCTCTGCGTCTCTGTTTCCCCAGCTCTCAGGGCAGAACACTGGACTAGATTATCTCTAAGATTTCTCAAGAGTGTCTGAGGTTGCCTGGTGAGTTCTTTCGGAAGGGTCAGATCAGGGCAGGGCAGACACAGGGGTGGACCCCATGTGGCAGATTACAGACCACAGGTACAGCTCTGCAGCACCACAAGGGATGCTTTTCAAAAAGAGGGAACGAGACTGGCTGTGAGGAGCCGTGGTGGGAAACGCTATACACTAAGCTGAAGCTAGCCAAGGAAGAACAGGAAAGACAGAGCGAGGAAAAGGACATGCCTTTGCCTTTTGGCCAGACTGTCCATCAACACCTCTTACATCAAGAGTATAATAAGGAATATACGAGTGCGTCTGGCTCCTAAAATGCTACAGGAGTGTCCCGTGGTTTTCCAGGGAGTGACTAGACCCGTCCAGGCTGCCTACTGCCTGTGCCATACATGCTGAGCACACGCCATCTCCACGTATGGAGTCTCTGACAATGCTGACGAGTTTTTTATTTTGTTACTCTGACTACTCAGGGCACAGGTTACAAACTGATGGCCACTGGGTTTCTTTTGTCTGGGCTGTGCCGCGTTTTAAGAGATTTTCAATTTGTTGCCAACACTTAAAATTTGAGCAATTTTACGTTAAAATCCAGATTGGAGACTTTTCCTGAAAAGTCAGATCTACCACATTGGCACTGATTCTCACAAGACAATCATTGGTTGGGACTGAGTAGCAGCTGTCCCCTTTGGAGGGGATATGGGGCTCTCAGCTCAGCCACAATCACCCTCTCCCCTCACTCCGCGGCCACACGCAGCCAGCGTCATCCATTTATGGCCTCTGCCTGGTCCTGAAGGGTTGGGGTTTGAGCCCTCAGCTTGAGGAATTCTTTAGATATGCAAATACAAAGGGCACAGAGAAGGGAGTCTGGCCTCCCACTGGCAACAGGGTCCTGTCCTGCTTCCCATCCCTAGCCAGCTGGGCGAGGCCCACACTCCCTGCATGTCCTCTGACCTGTGGATATGCTTTTCCCTCTTGACTGTTTCTCGGCTAGGTGCTTGCAACCACCCGGTCTACCTGTCGCGATCCACACCAGCCTGACATCTCCACATCGATGCTCTGAGATCTGTCCAGGCCTAAACATAAGACCCCAAAGCCCATTCTTTCCTAATCCGGCAGTGGGGGCAGACTCTAAAATGGCATGCCAGGATCCCGGCAGGCTGTCCTATGCGTGTATCATACCACTGTAGTTCAAAGTTGGAATGTCTTTTTTTCATTTTTTTTTTTTACCCCCTCTGGGGGTTGGAAACTTTATGATGATGATGTGCACGTGCTGGTGTGGTTGTGTGCTTCGTGGTGCGAGACCTCTCTTTATCAAACACATCTGACAGCCTGCTGTGCACCAGGTTCTAGGCTAAGTGCTTTTTGTGGGTTACTGCTGATCCTCATTATAACCTTTCAAGGTAAATATTTTCATCACCGGATGGAGAAAGCAAGTCTTAGAAATCACATTTTTGTGCAGTGTGAATTTGAATGCAGCCTTGTCTTCTCCAAAGCCTTCCAGGCCCCTTGCATTGAGGGGATGGTTGAAGATATAGTAACGGCAAGTTGAGCACATTAAACAGAATCGGAAGGATCGTGTGGTGGTAGCTTTTTGTTTTTTCATGTCAAATATGTTTTCAGTTAACTTCAAATACTGTGAGGCGAATTTCACCTTATGGTGATGAGTCAGAGTCCAGTTGCTTTTTTGATCCTGCTTGGAAACCCAGAATGTGCCTAACTCAAAAGATGGTCCATAAATAGACTCATAAAAAGGATGACTTTGAAATGAGGTATCCCCTAAGACAAGAACTTCAGCTCTGTGGGTTTTTTTTTTTTTTCCTTCCCTCTGTCATAACCTTCTGAGCCAAAATAAAGACAAACTCTGGGACTGTCCAGCAGACGTGGCCTAGGCCCAGCTGCAGGTTGCAGTTCCTGAAACAGGCCCGTTGGTCAGTCACTGAGTCTTGTAATCCCAACCACTTGTGGTAAGAAAGGCCTTTAGTAACTGTATACCCTGAATTATGTGATGGCCCCATAAAAGGGTGTGACACGTGGGGCTGAAGTCAGAGCACAGATCAGGGAGTTGAAGTCCCTCTGGCCTCTGTGGAATGTCACCGAGATACATCCTGCAGTAATCATGGCATATTGGCTCAGCCAGATGCATACCTACACTATGCCCTTCTCTCCAGAGTAGCCTTGTAGACTTTACCTGGATTAGGGCCGCTAAAACTGCATTTTGGCTACGAGGACTAGTACTGTGATTTAAAAGACGGTTAATTAACTTTGGGAAACTTGGACATCATGAGTGTAAAACTCAGATTCTCAAATATAGTTTGCCACTTAGAAAGAATAGGTTGTCAGCTTTCTACAGGAGGGTTCACTAGACTGAATATGACTGGGGTGGGAGGATGAGGGAGGCAGGTATGAACTTGGTTGGCTGGCAGGAGAATCTGAAGTCTCCCCTAGATTCCCACTCAAGTCAGCTCCCTGAGGGTTTTCGAGCATCAAGGCCCTTGGCTATTAGTCTGGTCTGGACCCAGGCACAATTAGCACCTTGGCAGCATCCCACCGTTGAGGGCTCCCAACCACCCCTGGCGTTCAAAAGATGTCTGCTGTGCCTCAGGGAAGACAGATTCAGGCCAAAGGCCTCTCCTCTGAGCCCTCCTGATTCTGATTTCCCATAGCGGCAACCAAGGGCCAGACCCCAGCAGCAGCAAGCTCAGTGGTGCTCACAGCCTCCGGGGGAGCAGACATTTCCAGCAACCCTGGCAGGGCGGGATTTGCAAGGGGAGGTTACTTAAAGTGTGCAGATGCCTCTTCCCACCAGGCTGAGGGGCGGGGCCTCAGGCTGGGGGTGGGGCCTCGGGCTGGGGCGGGACCTTGAGGTGGCCAAGGGCTGGGGGCGGGGCCGTGCGCAGGCCGAAGGTCTCTTACTGTGATCGTAGCGGAGCGCAGCATCAATGAAAGCGGCCGCTGGGTAGAAGAAGACGCTGAGGTCGAAGGTGGGCAGGTCATCGGCCTCGACGCCGTGGTACTCGATGGCCATGTCGCGGTAGTAGTCGGGTCCGGTGTCTACGTTCCAGCGGCCGTGGGCCGCGTTCAGCACGTGCGTGAAGCCTGCCTTCTGCAGTCTGTAGCGGTCCAGCGCCGTCGCCCTGGGTGCGAGGGAAAGAGGCTGGTCGGCTGCGCGGAGCCTTGGCCTGGTTCTGGGGGAAAGTCTGGTGCAGCCCATGGGTTTCCGCTCTCGATTCCGGCTTCCAAATTAAGGCCTAGTCGTTGAAATGAAGGACTTCCCTACTCCAGGTCCTGCTCTTACTGACCCCTTGGCCACTGTGCCCTATTCTTTTGTCCATTCATTCTTTCATTCACCAAATACAGAAGAGCTTGGTGCTGGAGACTCCAGTGGTCCGCGGGAGTGGACTGTCAGCTGCCAGATCCCCTCTAAGGCCATCAGAATAACCTGTTCATTAGGCAAAGCTGAATGTAAGGGAGAGGGGCACCTTCATAGAGCCTCGGGGAGACCCTTTAAAGCCGGCCCCTCCTCTGAACCCTCTGGATGTTTACAGTGTTTGGAGGTTGGGGCTCGAATGAATGGTTTTAGATGGGTCATTCAGGGAATTCCCTGACGGTCCAGTAGTTAGGACTCCACCCTTCCACTGCAGGGGGCACGGGTTCGATCCCTGTGCAGAGGAACTAAGATCCCACAAGCCAGTGTGTTGTGCCCTCCCCCCAAAAAAACAAAAACTTGAAAAAAAAAATAAGATGGGTCATTCAGTGTGACGGTTTGATTGGGATCTGGCAAAATTCTTAATCTTGATGTTCAAGAGATTGGTGAACACAGTGCAAAACCTTTGCTTTGATAAGTGAATCATTGTCTACTTGGGCAAAGCACTGTTCTGAAGAGGAGAGCTGTTGGAGCAGTCTGTTACTGGAATTGATTTTAGGAAGTTCTTGAAGCCAAGAATTTCCAGGAACAAAGAGTAAAAGTCATGTTAAAGTAGGTGGCTTTGGAACATGGGGCAAAGGAAGCAGGAGTTATTTCGGCCTAGAAGGGCCAGGGGATACTTTATTGGAGAGAGGGCTTTGAGCCTGCCTTACTACAAGCGTCAACACTTGGTGATGGAGGGGAAGAGGGAGGCAAGGGCATGCCCAAGCCAAAGAAATAGCACAACCTAAGGGATGGAGGCTGGAGATAATGAAGGGCTTCCAGGAAATGTTTATTATTTCCTGTAACCAATCATTTATCCCCAATTTAATGATTTAGAATCTATTGTGTGCCGAGCACTGTCCTGGGTACTGATGATGCAGCAATAAGCAGGTTGGTCAAGGTCCCTTGGGAAGCTTAGATTCTGATGGGGAAAGCAAATAAGTGGATAAATAATTTCAGATAGCAGTAAGAGCTGTGTAGAGTGACCGTGGTCCTGTTTTTGGTAAGGTAGTCAGGGAAGGCCCCTGCGGGGAGGTGGCATTTAAGCTAAGACTGAGGGGTGATAAGTGCCTAGGCAGGGGAAGATTTGGAGGGAAAGTGTTTCCTCCAGGCAGAGGCAACAGCAGATGCTAAGAACAGAAGGGAGACTAGTGTGGCTGTAATAGCAAGGGTGGTAGTGGTACAAGGGGAAGCTGAAAAGGGGGGCTGGTTCACGGTGGGCCCTGTAGACCATAGGGAAGAGTTTGGATTTTACTCTAAGTAATGTGGTATGCCATATGCCACAGAGGAGTTTAAGGAAGGGCTGAGCATTGTTTACTTTTTTAAAGATCAGTCTGGCTGATGCATGGAGATGGGTTGGAGAGGAACATAAAATAGAAGCAGGAGCTCTGTTGGAGGCTGTCGCGGTAATACAGCCAAGAGAGGAAGGTGGCTGGAGTAAGTCACAGCAGACTTGCTGATGGATTGGGAATGGGGGCAGAGAGGAGGGGACTGGTTTGGCCAGAGCCTAGCATATGAGAGGAGAGATGAGAAAGGTCTGGAGAGGGAGTGTGGGATTTGACCGTGGAGTGCTTGGATGTCAGGATCTGCATTTGGGCGTCAAGGAGAGCTTTTGATGGTGTTTGAGGAGGGTGATCCCATCTGAGCTTCGAGATGACGTCTCCCTCAACAGCACAAAGCCCAGTTCTATAGCTCAGGAAAGAGGTGACAAGGGTCTGGAACTGTAACAGTAGGAGGCTAAAAGTGGCAATGTGCTCCAGCTGAGGACTCATCTCAAGGCCACTGGTGAAAGGACGTGGACAGAAGTGAGCATATTGGATGCCAACGTGGATCAACACCCTGAGCGGGGAGGCTCCATGCAGTAGAAACACAAGCCATGGTCCCTCGGCCAAGGGCCCCTTGTGTATCGCTGCTTTCCTGGGGCTTTTTATTGGTCATGAGAGGAACCACAGTGGAGTCCAGTGTTTGGAAGAGGGAGACCTGAACACAGGCCTTGAGCTTTTAGAAACATGTGCAAACAGCCCATGGGAACTGAGGCGTGGGGAGATGGGGAGTTCCACCAAGCCCCGCAGCTGGCTTTTAGGGCTGCCATCCTGACTACGAAACCCATTCTGCTTTCAATTTTTCCTCAGAAAGGTCTGTTTTTCATTTTTCTCCTCATCCCAAAGTATGTATACAACAAACATTATGCTTTGGGGACATAGATCTGCGCTCAATTAAAGCCTCCACTAATGCAGTCCATCTTGCTGAGTAGCAATCAACCTTACTTTGAGGTTGAGCTCAGTGGAAAAATTAAAATTAACTGTCCTTGACAGGAAGTTCCTACCCACCATAAAGACTGGTCTCTCTGGGTTCTGCAGCTGGGTTTCAACATAATCAACTGGCAGTAACAGTTTGCACTTTGCTGCTTTGGGGGTCAAGGATCAGGGTAGATATGCAACAAGACTCATTGCATGACACCTCTACATTCACCGCGCCGCCCCACCAGAGCTGGTTTTGACTGTGTCTGAGGGAGAGAAAGGGGCTCATGCGGAGGATTAGACCTGGTGGGTATCCTGAAGCCCACTGCAGGTTTTCGGGCTCTGTGGCTACCTGGGCCCGGAAGGGGAGGTGGTATCCTCACACACCCCTCGCGAGATTTCCCCCAGCTTGGCTTACTTAGAGTCCAGTTGAGGACTCTGGGTGGTATCCACGGCAGGATGGGGATTTGCAAATACACAGAGTGACTCTCAGTAGACAGTGGCTGTTTTGAAGGCAGATCCCCAGTTGGCCCAGACACCTAGCTCATCTATCACTGGGAGTGGGGTAGGGTCGGAGGGTGCTGCCTGGTGCTGCGTTGTTTAATTTTCTTAACTTTCAGGGCCACCTGCTCAGATATGTGGGAAAGACTAAGAAATGTGCCTCTGCTGAAGGAGAAAAGCTCAGAAGAAAAACAGGGTTAAGAAATTACTTCTAGGATTTAGGTGATTCAGGAGCCTAAACAGCAGTTTCTGGTTGTTTAAGAAAAATCTTAGGCGTAAGTAATCTATTGAGGACACGGGGGCGGGAGAGGGTAAGCTGGGACGATGTGAGAGAGTGCCATGGACATATATACACTACCAAATGTAAAACAGTTAGCTAGTGGGAAGCAGTCTCATAGCACAGGGAGATCAGATCGGTGCTTTGTGACCACCTAGAGGGGTGGGATAGGGAGGGTGGGAGGGAGACGCAAGAGGGAGGGGATATGGGGATATATGTATACATATACCTGATTCACTTTGTGATACAGCAGAAACTAACACAACAGTGTAAAGCAATTACACTCCAATAAAGATATTAAAGAATTAAAATATGTCATTTAATTACAAAAGTAACACATGTTCTATGCAGAATGTGGAAAACATATTCCCTCCCCCACACACACAAAACACCTGTATTTCTACTCCCTAGAGATAAAGACTATTTGCCTTTTGATATAAGATCTTCCAGTTGTAAGCAGAAACTAACACACCATTGTAAAGCAATTATACTCCAATAAAGATGTTAAAAAAAAAAAGATCTTCCAGTTGTTTTTCCATGAATAGATTTTATATAAAGGTTGGGGTGGGGGTTACAATACTATATACAATACTATATATACAGTTTCCAAAACTTTGCATGGCGATATATTGTAAACTTTTTTTTTGGAAGCATTTTTTAAAGTTTATTTTATTTATTTATTTTTGGCTGCGTTGGGTCTTCGTTGCTGCACGCGGGCTTTCTCTAGTTGCGGCGAGCAGAGACTTCTTTTGTTGCAGAGCACGGGCTCTAGGCGCACGGGCTTCAGTAGTTGTGGCACACAAGCTCAGTAGTTGTGGCTCACGGGCTCTAGAGCTCAGGCTCAGTAGCTGTGGCGCACAGGCTTAGTTGCTCCACAGTATGTGAGATCTTCCCGGACCAGGGCTCGAACCCATGACCCCTGCATTGGCAGGTGGATTCTTAACCACTGCGCAACCAGGGAAATCCCTGTAAACATCTTGTTAGGTCAACATACAGCCTTCAATAGCTGCATACTATTCCATTCCATAGGTAAATCTCAGTTTTACCTCACGAAGCCTCTAGCTTTGGACATTTGTGTTCTCTCTCTCTCGTCTGTCTCTCTCCTGGAGACAGAGTGATGGGTGTTACAATAAGAAACACTGTAAACAAACAACTTGCTGTGTTTCTTTGGGCACATCTCTGTGTCCTTAGGAGAGATTTTTTTGAAGTGGAATTGCTGGGTCAACAGATATGAGCATTTTAAACACAGTTGATACTCGTTACTAAATTGTCTTCCAGAAAGTTTGCTCAAATTAACATTCCGATTTTTGTTCATTTCTAATTTCATAGACCAAAAAAAGTCTCATTTTCATTAATTTTAGCAATGAGGCTGAACATTTTCTCCCACATTTGTTGGACTTGTACGGTTTTACTTTTGCAGAACGTTGTCACATCCCTGTTTCTGACCCAGATTTCTTTAGCTCTTCTTCCTGCCTGTGAACCTCTGGCATCGCTCTGGATTCTGAATCTGGGTTGGAGGGCCAAGAAAGGGACTTTCTTCCTCAGAGACCTTCCCTCCCTTCCTCCTTCTCTGGCCCGGACCAGCCTCCTTTCAGCCCCTCAGAGTTCCTCCAGGAAACTTGCTTTAACCAGCGTTGAGGAGTGGCAAGTAAGAGTAGTCTCCCTGGGCAGAGCTCTTGGCATTCCACTTTTTCGGACCTCTTGGGGGCCCTCCTGATTCCTAGCCTACATACCTCAGCCCCTGCCCGGAAGTCTATTTCCCACAGATGTGTGCTGTCACAGAGAGGAGGAGGGACATGCAAGTACGCATCTGTACAAGCCATCCACCAGCTGTCTTGCAGTGGGGAACCAGCCGCTTCCGTGTTGCCAGGATTCTGCACTGGGCATTGACGAAAGTCCACTAAAGCTTGGGCAGTTCTCCGTACCCTCACGTCTGTGAGGACCCACTGAGTTCCTGCACCTAATCATGGACTCCTGTTCGCCCATGGCCCACATCCTGTAATCTGGCACCTTATTTATTCTGATGCGTGTGACACTTGTGGTGGCACATCAGTTCGTGGGCATGACCCTGATGGTGACCTTCTCCTTCTCTGGAGTCTTGACCACACCTACTCCTTGCAAGTGAATTTTAAAACAGCAGGCACATTTCTAGCTTTTGATCTCCCTCAATTCACCTGATATGAAGGCAAAATTCACTAGCTGTCTGGTTTTTTGCGTGTTCTTGTTACTTGCGGATAATGAAGCTGTTTGGCTGTGAGGCTCTGCAGAAAACACAGGACTCACAGGTGTAGTTTGTAAGCTTAAACTGCTGCATGAATCAAAACAATGACCCTCTGGGACCCTCAGTTTTCTTTATTTGTTAAATAGAACCAATTACATTGGCAGTACTTTCCTTACAAGATTCTTGTAAAGTTGAGTGATGCAATATTCAAGTTTCTTTAAAAGGTTAAAAGATAAATTCCAGGGTGGGGGGCAAACAATAGGAAGATGCACGACAAAATGTTATCAGTGGTTATCTCTGGGTAACAGAATTATAGGGAATTTTAATATTCTTTTTGTCTGTGCTTTGTAAATTTTCAGTAATGAACATAACATATATTCACTTAGTGGGTAAATATATACCATGATTTTTATTGATGTTCTATCCTTAGTTCTCAGGAGAGACTGTTGCAAAGACATAAGGTGGTCTCGGTGTTTTTAACTCCTTAGAAATCTCTCCATCATCTTCCCCACCCCCCTAGACTCTAGACCTCCAAGGATGGAGGCTAAGAGGGGAAAGACAGTGCATGGGAAGCCTGGTTTCAAGAAATGGTGTTGTATTAGTCACTAGACTAGGCATTTGGCTAAGCATGAAAGGAAATGGTTGACATCGCTGGGTGAAAAGCTGTCACCCAGCATGAGAAGGCCCAGCCAGGCCAGGGCCACCACCGCGTCTCACCCTGGGCACCTTGCCCACGACTGGTGCCCAGTTGTACCTTAGTCGCCTTCGGTACCTGGAGGCTCAGAGTCCAGGTTTTCTAGTTCTTTCAGGTGACATTCAGCATGTTAAATTGTCAACCTTGGCTGTGTTTTTGCTGCCCACCCTGGACAAGCAGGTCAAGTTTTAGCTCTACTTGGTGCCTCAAGGCTGAATTAGTTCTTTCTTTTTTGGGGGGAGAGATTGCAGCTGTCCAGGTGCACCAGTGAGAGGTCCTGTCTTGAGCTGAGGACCGTCTCAGCCATTGATTTGCTTTCATCTCACTCTCCAGCCTCTTCGACTACAGGCCAGCCCCAGAGCTGCCACTGGCTTCAGAGGCTGTCGGTCTGGTTGGGAGGAGAAAAGCAGAAAGGGTGAGCTGGAGAGGCCCCTGGCAAGTGAGCTCAGGCTGAGTGGAGCTGGCCCAGGCATTTGAAGAGTCAGGCTTTATAGGGAGGGGCTGCTGGCTGTCGATGACCCCAAAAGCCAGACCTTGGAGGCGACTGTAGCTATAATAAAAATAGGGCTCCCACCATTCAGGCAGAGGCAGAGCAGCTTCGCAGAGCCTTGGTGTTGGCTTATAGGGCTGCCTCTATCCTGAGAGGGAAGAGAGATTTCTCAATTATCCTGTTGCAACCAAGCCTTACTATGGGGAGCCTGTCCTGCCTGGGACTTTACAATCTCTTTGATGGTAGCCAGGATATTTCCCCTCCTGCTGACTACTGGGGAGAAGCAAGACAGAAAGAAAAAAGAATTTGCTCAGAAAATGGAAGATATGAATGAGATTAAAGTGAGAATATTTAAATTACAGAAATTTAGTGCTTTCAAGCATCCTCAAGCGCTTCTGAAGCACCCATTTAGGGACTGCTGATTGATAAGAGGCGATGAATTATTCTTATCTCATCATCAGTGCCGGTCCCTGGCTCTCTGGAGGGCAACCCTTGGTTAACCTAATTTGAATCTAATTTGTATGACTTAAAAGTAGTAAAACAAGGACGTGCTTGAGCCTAATAAAGCCTAATTTATTTAATAAGACATTTCTTAAAGAATTTTACTTTAGAGCTGGAAGGGACGTTAGAAATCATCCCTTTATTTTACAAATAAAGAAACCGAGTCCCAGAACAATAAGATGTTTTGCCAAAGGCCACACGGAATGGCCACCCACACTGGAGGCTTGAACTCTCTGCCCCGAATCCTGCTGGAGGGCTTTCGCTCTACTCCACACTGTCCCCAAGGTTCCCACTTGCAGATTCAGACCCCCTACCAAGTTGTAGGAAATGGGTGGGAGAGGGTGGCTGTGCTTTGAGCCCTTGAGCGAGGAAGACTTCCCCATGAGGCCACCAAAAGGTAGCTGCCTGGACTGCACTGACCCCTGCCGCTGACCCAGCACATTTCACACCAGCCACATCCCTCTGTCGGTGGCCTCTTCTCGCCAGGCTGTGGTGATGGTGGAGTGGGTGGGAGGATGGGGGGGACATCTCTGCTCTCCTCAGGCTGGTAAGCAACAGACACTTCGAGTCACCAGGCATCCCATTTGGTGATCCCCTTGGAATAAGCTGAGATTGAGAAAATGCTTTAGACGTTCTGAAACCCACAGGCGTGTAAGGCTTTGATGTGACTGCCCCCTCAGGCCTTAGGCCACCCGGGTCCCTGGAAGGCCGGGACAGCATCCATGGAGGGAGTAGGCTGGAGAAGGCCCATTAAGAGGGACTTCCTTCCTTCCAACCTGGACTTGGGTTCATGATAGCATCTCCTGGGAGAAATTTGACCAGGGGTGTTTTCTGTCCCAAGGCTGCCCTTAGCAGAGGGACGCTGAGTGGCAGAGTGTAGTGACTGTTCTCTACCTCCGTCTCACACTGTGAATTGGATTTCCAGAAGCTGCCTGATTTCTAATAGTTCACACACAGTGGGTGTGCCAGGAACTGTGCTGAGAATCAGATGTATTAACCCATTGAATCCACATCTTCTAGGTGAAGAAATTGAAGCTCCGAAAGCTTGAGTGACTTGCCCAAGGCCACATGGGAACCAGTAATTTGACCCAGACGTTGTGGCTCCAGAGCAGATGCCCAGCCATTCTGTGCTTGAGGAGAGAGGAGTGGGGAAAGAATGAGCTGCTTCTTGGGGGTCAGTCTGGTGCCCAGCAGGTCCCAGGCATCGTTGGTCTAGACTTCAGGAGCAGCCGGTGGCTCTAGCTGCCTCAGGACACCCATTCTCACTCCTGGATCCTAACCACCTTAACTTTCAGATCCTTGGCTTTTAAGGATCTTAGGCGCTTTTAGGGAATGGAAACACTCAACCTAAATGCAAATATCAAATTAAAACTGAGGCTTCGTGCATGAGGAGCCAGCTATGAGCATTTCACTGCTCTGGCCAATACTTACAAAGAGACGGAGAGACACGGGCATCTGTGCCTGCTTTCAGTCAGGCTGTAACCTTGGTGTGGTTGCATTGACGGTGGAATTAACTTCTTTCTCAGTAAGCATCTGTGAGTCTCATTAACCTTGTTAAGTGGGTGTCAAGGAGGGACCCTGAGCAGAGATGGGGACAAGGTCAGGTGGGTGCTGACCTTGGTCCTCTCCTGGGCTGTGCATGCAGGTCACACACACTGACTGTGGAGCCTGCCTAGACTGTGCATGTGTGTTTGTTTGGGGGCTCAATTAGGCAGAGCTGGATTGAATCAAAAGGGCAGTGACATTCCCTTGCTTGAAGGAAGCAAACTTATGGTCAGATGTCAAGGAAGTAAGCATATCTTATTGCGTCAAACCCTATTGTCTGTCACTCTATTACACTAGGCCATTTGTATCCTGCTCAGACACTCAGTGGCTTCCTGAATAAAGTCCCTTGGCCCTGACCTACCTTCCCAGGTTTCTTTCTCACTAAGTAGCAATAATAACAACATTTGCATTTGTCTGTTACTTCATAATTTACAAAATGCTTTCACATTCCAATATTTCTTTGAATCCTCTCAGTAACCATCTTTTGAGGCCCAGAAAGGTGAAAGGACCTACCCAAAGCCTCTGCACCTGGAGACGACTGTGGCTGTGGTACCTTGTTACCCTTTGGAATGTTTGCTGCCCATCCGGAGGGGTGTGTTACACTTTCCTGCCCCATTGTCATGAGGCTTTGGCATGGACTTGCTTTGGCCAGTGAAATGTGGGCATCAGTGTCTTGTGTCACTTCCAAGTCAGTCTGTGGTTTGCCATGTCTCTCTTTTCCCTCTGCCGGGAGCCTGACAATATCCCAGAGAGGGGCTGAGTCCTGAGTCCTGGAGTTGAGTGGAGAGACCATGGACATGTCACATGAGGGAGAAGTAAACCACTGTTCTGGTAGGCCAACAAGATGTTGGGGATACCTGTCATCACAGCACAGCTAAGTCTAAGCTGATCACACAGTAGTAAAACTTGGCTTAATCTCAGACCCTCTGGAAGCACATTCTCTACTGCATTCATCCCCAATGTTCCAGATGAATCACCCTGTTTGTTCGCACCTCCATGCCTTTTCTCACCCTGTTCCCTCTGCCTAGAATTCTGTTGAAATCCTGTCCATCTTCCAAAGCCAAGCTTAGAACTCACCACTCCTATGATGCTTTCTCAGATCCATAATACCAAGCACTTACTGAGCATTTACTATGTGGCAGCTACTACTCTAGCACTTCACTTGTTTTAATTCATTTAATCTTCACCTGTGAGATAAGCCTTGTTACTGTTGCCATAGAAGAGGAAGAGAGGTAAAATAACTTGTCCAAAATCACACACTGGTAAATGGCAGAGCCAAGACTCAACCCCATGCTCCTTCCAACCCACTACCTATTTCTCTTTCTATTCCCTGTTACATGTCTACACATCTCTTCTCCTCAACTGGAAAACAGCTTCTTTATCTGACTGACCACATTTTCTTGATCCTGGTTTGAGAATATATACTGCCACTGCCTGGTGGTGTACCCTTGGGCTGGTCACTTAATTTCTCTGAACCTCAGTTTCCTCTTTGTATCCCCCAAAGCTCCTAGCAAGGTGCCCAGTAAATACTGACTGACTAAATGGATGAACTCCATGAGCCTTGGTTTGCTCATTTTTTATAAATTTATTTTTATTTATTTATTTTTGGCCGCACTGGGTCTTCGTTGCTGTGTGCGGGCTTTCTCTAGTTATGGCGAGCGGGGGTTGCTCAGCAGTTGTGGCGCAGGGGCTTAGCTGCTCCGCAGCATATGGGATCTTCCCGGGCCAGGGCACAAACCTGTGTCCCCTGCATTGGCAGGCAAATTCGTAACCACTGCGCCACCAGGGAAGTCCCAGTTTGCTCATTTTTTAAATGGGAGAGATAATGGTACCTCCTTCATAGAGTTGTTAGGGGGTTTCAATGATGCCTAGCACAGGGCACGGCACATGGTAAGAATCCAATATAATTTGGCTATTGTTACTATTATAACCTGTAGGGAAGGTAAATCTAGTATGTAATATACAGAGAGAAAAAACTTACTTCTCACCATGGGGATTGGGAAAGCTAACTTCATGGCAGAAGTGACTTGAGTGGACTTTGAAGAATGCATAGAATCTGGACACGGAGATGAGGTGAAGGGAAGGGCATTTTAGGCAAAGGGAACAGCACAGAGAAAGACACAGAGACAGTGTAAATCTTTAAATCTTAATCCTCCTTCCCCTATTTATACCATTTGTAGGGTCAGATCTCAGGAAATAATCCTAAATATTAAAAATAAGTTTATGAATAAAGATGTCCACTGCAGCATTATTTATAAAAGTGAGAACGTGAAAGTGACCGATATGTCCAATAGTAGGGAAAGTGGTTAAATAAATGATCTTCTATCCATCTGATATAATACATATATAATTATAGTTACTATTATATTATAATGAAATATATGAGAAGTATATAATAAGAGAAAAGTTTATGAATGACGCTATGTGGAAAAGAGACAAGATAAAATGAATAATCAATATTGTCACAACTATATAAAAAGAATTTAAAACCAAATGTATCATGTAGAAAGTGTAGGAGGAAATGTACTGCAGTCTTAGTAGGCATGGCTTGGCGTGATGGACTTGGGTGATTGTTTTGAGATATTTAAAAGTTTTCTTCCTTACATTAATCACTATTTTATTATTATAGCTAAACTTTTTCAGTGCTTACTCTGTACTAGGCACTGCACTAATATTTGACATATATTATCTCAATCCATACAATCCTATGAGGAAGGTTCTCTTGTTAACCTGTTACAAATAGGGAAGCTAAGAGGTCTATATTTATATAATGAGTTTACATTACTTTTAAAATAGGAAAACAATATAGTTACTACGTTTATGTAATATTTTATTATTAAAAGATAAGAGATTCAGATTTCCCCCCCTTTTTTGCTACTTCAAACAATGATAAACATTGTACATATTTCCTTGTGTATTGGTACTCTTATTTCTGTAAGTCACATTTCTGAAAGCGATATTTGAGGTCAAAGTGTATGCATGCCTTTTTTATTTTGAACTAATTTTAGACTTACAGAAAAGTTGCAAAAATAGTACAGAGATTATTTGGCAATAAAGAAGAATAAAACACTGATACACACTACAGCTTGGATGAACCTTGAAAACAGTATGCTAAGTGTAAGAAGCCAGTCACAATTGGCCATTTATTATTATTCCATTTATATGAAATGTCCAGGATAGGTAAATACATAGAAACAGCAGATTGTTGGCTGCCTAAGGCTGGGGGAATATGGGGAATTGAGAGTGATTACTTAATGGGTTCAGGGTTTCCTTCTGAGGTGATGGAAATGCTTTGAAATTAGCTGGTGGTTGTACAGCTCTGTAAATATAATAAAACCACTGAATTGTACACTCTAAAAGGGTGAATTTTATGGAATGCAAGTTATATCTCAATAAAGCTATTGTTTTTTAAAAAGTAAACAATAGAGTCCCTATTTAGGGGAACCCACATTTCCCAATGTTCATAACTGAGAAATGATTGGATAAATTATGGTACAGCTATACTAAGGAATATTGAAAGTACAGAAGAGTATAATTCCTTTTTTCTGCTAAAAATTATTTAAAAGAAATAAAAATCCTGGGCTTCCCTGGTGGCGCAGTGGTTGAGAGTCAGCCTGCCGATGCAGGGGACACGGGTTCGTGCCCCGGTCCGGGAAGATCCCACATGCCGCGGAGCGGCTGGGCCCGTGAGCCATGGCCGCTGAGCCTGCGCGTCCGGAGCCTGTGCTCCGCAACGGGAGAGGCCACAACAGTGAGAGGCCTGCGTACCACAAAAAAAAAAAAAAAAATCCTTTAAATGTATGCATATATTTCCTTATGTTTGCAATAACATACATAAAGTGAGCTTAATGCTGGTTACTCAGGGCAGAGTTAAGAGAGGACAAAGGGAGATTATGCAGTTTTTTATAACCCTCTATTTAGTTTAAATTAGTGTAAAAGGGCATATAATTTTTGTAACTTTTTCCATTTAAAAATATTAAGAAAAAAAAAAGAAAAGGGGTTCTGCCCCTGATTTCCCATGACTAGACAGTTATCTCTAGGTTTTTAAGCAGCAAGGTGTTTATTAAAAATCACAGATGCAGTGGTCCTGCACCATCTCAGAGAGATGAGCCATGAGCTGGAATCCTGGGGGATGGCGGGAGGAGCAGGAGTGCTGGTCAGGATGAAAGCTTCTGGGTTAGACCAAACGGCATTTGAATCCCAGCTCTCAGCCATTTACTGAGCTGTGGACCTTGGGCCAGTTACTTAACTGCTCTGTGCCTCAGTTTCCTTGTCTTTAAAATGGGAGTAATTAGATGACCTCTCATTGGGCTGTAGTGAAAATAAAGTGAGGTCATGAATGCAAGATGCTTAGCACAGTGCCTGGCACATAGTATTCAATAAAGAATAAGTACAATTATTATTATTATTTACAGTAGGCACTTCCTAATTGTTTGAAGAGTGGGGAATGGTGACTATAAAAATCTAGAGGGGACAGTGACCTCAACTTTGCTAGGTCTACCGTGCTTCCTGACACATATGGTGATGTGCTCTTATGCCACCCACCTGAGAACTGACTTTATTCTTGCTGGTCTTATCCCCATCTAAAATAAAAGACTACATTTCCCAGCTTCCCTTGCAGCTAAGGGCAGGGGAAGTTTTGGGTGGGACTTCCCTTCGGGAAGATGTCCTTTTCCTCTTCCTTGCCTTCAGCCTTCCAGTGGTCTGGATCCTACAGTTGATGGCAGGTTCCTTGCTAGCAGTGTCAGACCTTGAAGCAACCGTGAAGGAAGAAACCACACCCTGGGGATGGTGGAGCCCGAGCCTGGGAGCCTGAGCCCCTGGTGACCCTGGAGTCACTATGCCAGCCCCAGCTCGCCTTCCTCTGCACTTCTTTTATGTGAGAGAGAAACCAATCTCTATCTTGCTTAAGCCCCTTTTCTTTTTTTTTGGCGGTACGCTGGCCTCTCACCGCTGTGGCCTCTCCCGTTGCGGAGCACAGGCTCCAGACGCGCAGGCTCAGCGGCCATGGCCCACGGGCCCAGCCTCTCCGCGGCATGTGGGATCTTCCCGGACCGGGGCACGAACCCGCGTCCCCTGCATCGGCAGGCGGACTCTCAACCACTGCGCCACCAGGGAAGCCCAAGCCCCTTTTCTGAGTTTTCTGTGATAGGAAGATAAACCCAGCCCTAGCTAATAGAGTTCTCTCAGAACCAACCTAAAAAGCAAGAGCTCATGGCAGGAAGGTGGCGAGGGCTGTGCCCTGGGGAGGGCTGGCTACCAAAGGTGAGGCTGGGCCTCGTCACTTACTCATCGCCGATGTACAGCTTGGGCCAGACCTCGTTGACATGCGTGTACTGGGGACTGCCCTTCCAGAAGAGACGCTCCAGCTCAAAGGCTCCAGGGGTACAGTAATCCTCAGCCTCCCCCTCCTCCTCCACCTTCGGCAGCAGCTTCTTGGTAGACGGGTAAGCATTCTTGAGGCTTGTCTTCGGTTCTCTGGATGTCATTTTGGAGCCAAGGGATTTTCTTTCCTTTCTGCAGCTGGTCATGAAAGAGGGTCAGGATTGCATTTAGCAGGGACAGAGGTAGGGAATGGGCTTTACAAAAAAAGAGGAGGGTATATAAGCTGGCATTTCCCCAGCCTGTTATGCTCCTGCTTCCTCTTCCCAGGCCACAGAGGTCAATAGGGAAGGCCATGATAGCAGTTAAACAACACTTCCCCAAGATTCCAGTCTCCTGCAAAGCAAGCATGCTGGGCACCCTCTGACGTGGGCATTTGCTGCAGACACAAACAGGCTTCAGGTCTAAGAAATCCCTGTAGGCTGCCTGTCCTCTAACACCTTTCTTTTAGATTTACCCCCCTTTTTGGTGCCTGTTCTTTCCTTTATGTGACCGGAGTCTGCTGGCTCAGGCCATTTAGAACCTGAATAAGAAGGCCCAGGAGGTCCCTGCCATTCCAGGCCTGTGGTATTCAGCGTCTGCAGAGAGCTGTCATCCAGTGGAAAGGGCACACCTGGAAATCCAGAGCCTGTGTGGTCTGGGCAGCCACACACATTCCGGGGCTTCGGAAGTCTTGGGGTGGAAGGAAACTTGGCTGCGTGAGGGTTTGTCAACTTGTTAGGAAGTTGAAGTCAACGCTGGCTGCTCTCACACTAGGAGGCTGGCAGTTGTGCTAGCTTACCAGGGGTTTGGAAGAGACGTTCCAAGCTAGAAAGCTGTGTCTGCAGATTGGAACGTGTATTTGCAGAGCTCGTCAGGCTCTGCAGGTGGAATATGGGTGAAGAGTTTCCATTGTCCCCAAAGAAGTGAATTCATTGAGGAATTGGGCACCATGTGTTCCGTGAGCTGAGTGACCGATACACTCAGGCAGCCTGGGAAGGGAGGTTATACTCGCCCTGCTGGGAGACTGGAGGGAAGGGGGAAAGGGTGGAGTGACTGAGAAACGTGAGTGCAGGTGAGTGATGGGGAGGGAACGTTACTCATTTATGTAACAAATACTTATGTAGCACTTACTGTGTGCTAGGCACTGTTCCAAGTGCTTTGCAATTATTAACTCATTTAATCTTCTTAACAACCCTAAGAAACAGGCACCATGATTATCTCCATTTTGAAGATGAGGAAAACTGTAAACTGAGGAAGCTTATAACACATGGTCTAAGTCTTCTGAGAAAAAAAAAAAAATTGCCCAGAGGGTAGGGGTTGGGGTGGAGGATGCAGGGTGGGGAGGGGCAGGCCAGGGACTTGAAGAATGTAAAAAAGCCCCAGTAGCTTCAAAGACCATTAGGATCCTATCGAAGACCCAGAACACATCTTGAAGAGGCTCCCACTTATCAAAAATGGGACAATTTGAGCATGAATAATAAAAATAACTGCAGTTAGTAGAAACACATCAAACATTTAAATCATAATGATACTGAAAACAATTATTCACTTTTGGAAGATGCTAGAGAGTCAGCTCATTATGAAGACAGGCCAGTGAAATGAAGGAATCTAGCATTTGTCATTCCTTTTGGATGCAAATGTACTACTGGGTAGATGAGGGAAATTTTCTTTTATAGAAGAACTTCAGTAAAGAAGGAAGGAAGCACCATTTTACAACACCCGATGAGCTAATCGATGTAGGCACTGAGCACTGACTGCTGGCAGCATAAGAGACGTCAGACGTTACAGGCCTTCTGATGGAGGAACACACCACCACTACCACGAAAGGAGCCTCGCCAAAGGAAGACCTGGATCTTTGAACAGAGTCCTCAGAGTCTAGATCTAGCAACCAATTTGCAGGAGATTCAGAAGACAGTTAAATTATACCTCAGGGCCTTATCTTTTGGAAATACGTAGTAAAATGTTCACAGGTGAAATGATATAATGTCTGGGATTTGCTTCAAAAATAATACTATTGGAAAATACAATAATATATTGTGTCGGAGAGAGGGGTATAGGTGGAGGTGTGATGAGGCAGGATTTGCCAAAGATGATGGCTGCAAGGTCATACTGTTCCTCTTTGTGTTTGAAATTGTCCATTAAATTTTTTAAAAAAGAACAGGAAAATGCTGAAACCACCGCTCTGGGAAATTTGATTCTCCCAAGTTCACAGTAGGTGAATTAAAGGATCACTGGCTAGCAGTGTTTGGGGGGAAGCCTGGATCTGTGACTTTCTCCTGCAGAATCCTGAGTTGAGGTGTGGGGGGGCCATGGGCTACAGAGGCCACCCTTCTTTGGAGTCTGCCAAAGCATGATCTAAAGACCACCTCCCACAGAATCATCTGGCACTTGCTAAAAATACAGATTCCTGGGGTTGCACCCTAGGCCAGAGTGGGGCCTAGGAGTCTGTATTTTAACAAGCTCCCAAGTGAGTCTGTTGCTCACTAAAGTTTGATAATAATTGCCCAAGAATGTGGTTCAAGAGTCAAGGAGCTGGGATAACCCTGGTGGTCCAGTGGTAAAGAATCTGCCTTTCAATGCGGGGGACGCGGGTTCGACCCCTGGTCGGGGAACTAAGATCCCACATCCCGCGGGGCAACTAAGCCCGCACGCCATGACTACCGAGCTCGTGCACCTCAACTAGAGAGCCCGCGTGCCGCAAACTACAGAGCCCACGTGCCCTGGAGCCTGCGAACCACACCTAGAGAGAAGCCCACGCGCCTTAACCAAGAGCCCGCATACCTCAATGAAGATCCTGCGTGCCACAACTAAGACCCAATGCAGCCAAAAAAAAAGAAAAAAAAGAGTCAAGGAGCTGTTGAGTCAAGAGAAGGGTAGGAAGGGTGCTCAATATGCTTTCCATCTTCTCATTGACGTGCAGACCCAGGTATTTAGCCCAGAGTAAGGGTGTGGGACTGGGACGAGGGAAGGGCTGGACAGCCTTATTCCAAGGCTCCTTGAAGATGCTCTTTCATGTTGTTTTCAGCCTCGGTGTCTGACACATAAGAGGTGCTCAGAAGGTGAATGAGGGGATGGCCTAGTGAATGAACGGAAGGAGTGACTCGGGGTGAGCGGGTAAGACTGGGGGGGCCTGTGCTAGGGGCTCAGTTGGAGTTGATGAGGCAGGACGGAGCCTTGGGCTAATTTGGAGGCGGGGGAAGGTGAGCGAGGAACAGAGTACAGGATGGACAGCCCCCTGCAGCAGGGACTTGCTCAGACCCGAACTTCACTCTGGGACCTGGCGGCTGGCATTTCCAGTCACCGAAGGAGGTGTTATTTTAAGGGATGGCCTGAAACTTCTGCAGCAGAGCCAGTCCAGACACCTCAGTCTCCTGAGAGTGGCCATGCCCTCCCCGCTGCAGGCCTGAGGCGCCTTGACTTTGAGAAGTCTGGAGTTCTGCCCGTCTATGGCACCAGCTCTTCTTGTTTCCAAGGGAGTCAAAGCTGGGCACCATTTACCTAAATTTGGAGGTTTGGGCCATTTTGAACCCTGCCTGCCACCAAAGGAGGCTTCAGAAGAAGGGATTTTAGGGAGACACTGGAGTAACTGCATGCTAAACCTTCTGCCCGCCTCCTTGTATTACTGAAGCTGACCTCACCCTTGTGGAGGCTGGTCCTCCTTCATTATACTGTGGAAGGAGCCATCCCCATCCCCATCTCCGTGCTGAAAGCCTCGGCTGGATTTCCAGACAGAAGAGGAAGTGGTGTGGTCTACCCAGAGCGGCTTGGCACGCAGAGGGAGCTCTGGGATCTATTATCCTCCAGCATGCAGATTGGATGGGGTACGAGAACAAAGCACAGAGCCGTCCAGAAACCACAGACCTGTAATCTTTCCAAATCCTGAAGGCGGCTTGTGTGCATCCCTCTCTGCATGGCTCCCAGATCTTTGAATCTCAGAAGGGCCGGGAGTGTCTGTTTCCCAGATCACAGCCAAAATGGAAGGGGAAGACAAATCTGTTCTGTTTGGTTTCCATAGATTCGACCTAGAGATTAACTGCCAAGGTCTTGATGACACATACAATATCAATCACAGGCTAAATGTCATAATGAGAGCTGGGCAGGTTGTCAAGAGAGGCCTCCAGGTTCCTGTTACAGCTTCATATTTAAAGGTTTGGTCCCAGGAAACCAAATGCCAACTTGAAGGCTATATGGCCTATATGTGCAGCAGCAGCCTGCCTCTTCCTCAAAGGATAGCAGACTCAGGCTCCTTCCTGGACGGGCCAGGCAGGTAACATAGAGGAGTTAAGTGCATTGGGTGTTAAAGAATAAAACAAACAAGCAAGAACCTAACTATTGGCCTCAGGTAGGAGGCATCAGGGAGTGGTGGGGACTGTGGCAGAGTAGAGAGCAAATGCCCCCACTGAAGGGGGTGGCAGCTTGCCATTCCATGTGGGAATGCAAGCCCAGATGGTCGGATGGTTTTATGAAAAGTCAGAAAGCCAGAGTTTTGTGGGAAATCTGCTGATTTTAAAATTTTAAGTCAGTAGGCAGCTGTAACAGAGGCTATCCTTGTCCTGTCACATTCCTCAGCTGAGATCACTGCGGTATAAGTGGACAGCTCCCTTACACAAAAGGCTTCCTCACACAAGCGCCTGTATTTCCCTGATTGAGGCTGTTTTCTCGTCTTTGTGCTGGTCATGGAGTTACCTGCTTCCTGGAACACCTCACAAACAATTTGTTCCCAAACTCTGGTCTCAGCATCCACCTTTGAGGAAACCCAAACTAAGATACTGCTAATTTTAAAGCATTTAAAGACACTGTGATAACAGAGAATGCAGGGCCAAGTGTTACTTGACCCATAAGATCTGGAGTGCCATTTTCCTCTGTGAAACAGTGCCCTTGCCTTTGAGGAGCTATATCCAGGAATAATCAAAATAGGAATCCCTATCCTGACTCCATTTCAGACTTTTAAATGGTACAGCTCGTGTTTGGTTAAATGTTTCCCTTGCCCAGTGAGGAAAGGCTTTAATCTGAATTCAAAAATATAGTTTTGACACCATGATTTGACTTTATATATAAAAAAAAAACCCTTATAGAATTTAGGATTAACACATACACACTACTATATATAAAATAGATAACCAACAAGGACCTACTGTATAGCACAGGGAACTGTAGTCAATATTTTGTAATAATCTATAAGGGAAGAGAATCTGAAAAAGAAAAAAAAAAAATATATATATTCTTGTATATAACTGAATCACTGTGGTGTACCCCTGAAACTAACACAACATTCTAAATCAACTATACTTCAATTAAGAAAAAAACTAACTTGTATATTTTTGTTCTTGTTTTTAACTAGGAAAAAAAAAAAAAACCCAGCAAAATATCAATACTGTGGGCAGTGGCAGGACTCAGGGAGATTTTTTCTCCTGTCTTCTGTTTTGGGATTCTTTTAATAAATAATCCTATTTTATAATAAATAACCATGTCTATATTTTTTTAACTATGCTGGCCAAATAGAACAGTCTGGGCTGGAAGCTGCTTGTGACTTCTCACTCCATCTTACGTGTTCCCAGGACCTGGCTCTTTCCTGGGGCTCCTCTACCTCTCTGTCCCGCTCTCCCCACATTCACTGGCTTGTGGCTCTTCTCTGCTCTCAGAGCCCCAGCAATCACTGAGGACTCAGATCTACACGTCTTATCCTCCCTGAGCTTCGCTTTCTTCTTTAATAAAATGGAGCTGTAACAAGAGGGGTAAAGGCGATTTTAAAAACAAACAAAAACCCAACCTGAATTCTTTTGCTTTCTAAGGTGGAAGATGGGAGAAGCCCAGTGGAGAGATGCATCATTCATTTGAGTGGGAAACTTAAACCCCTAAGTGGACCCCTTGAGCCTGCAGAGACTGGCCGGGTAGCCAGGCCCAGGAGTGTGAGCCACAGAACAGGCCTCCTGCTTAACAAAAAAACACAATTTAAGGATCCTTTTCTTGGGGAAAAGGTAAGTCCTAAAGCGTGATTCAGAAAGTGATGGAGTGAACAAAGAGAGCTAAATTGTTCTGTGCAAGAAACCAAGGGGCGTTCCAAGGCTCTAGAACATCCCTAGAAGGGGTGTGAGGGACCCTGCTGCGGAGTGGCGAAGGGAGGGCTTGGGACCAGAGACAGCCAGGTGAGAAGCGTCCAGGGCACACAGCCACGGGACTCCTGAGAAAAGTGACCCTAATGCCTAACTTTGCGGTGCCCCCGGCAGTGTCAGCCCTCTCTTTGTCACCCCAAACCTTCAGTGAACTTGTTAGGACAGACAGCTGTGTTCGTGGTGGGTTTGAGAAATCAAAGGGGAAGAGGCTTGTGCTGGTAGAGAGAAGAGACCAGAAGTTTATGCAGCAGCGTGGACAGTCTGATTCCGTTCTTATACAAAAATACATGTGACCAAAATATTAACACTGGCTCTATGTTTATTTTAGAATGATGAAATTATATGCGATTCTTTTTTTTTTAAGGAACCATCTTTTCTATAAATCTCTGTGCTGAACATGTATTACCTGAGTATATGGAGGGGGGAAAAAAAGCCTGTGAAAGTTGTATTTGAGAACCGTTCTGGATGTAGTAGATGCCCACCCTAAACCTACGGGCTGAGGCACAGGAAGGTGGCCTTCAGGACAAGGCCTAACCAGGTGTTCTTTACATCACATGTGACACTGAGTGCCCTCCCAGTCAGTGTGAGCTCCCCAAAGGCAGGCCTGTGTCCTCCTTGAGCCCTCTGGTGGCAGAACCAGGCCTAGGTCTTGTCACAAAGTCATTCTAATCCCTCAGTGCTTCCCAGGAAACCAGAAGGGAGTCAAGTTTTATGGCTCCTGAAATTTATACCATTTCTTTAAGAAAAAGAAAAACAAATAGGTGCAGGGCCTTAGAAGAGGCTGGTGCAAGGGGTTCTGAAGCTTTGGGGTAAATCTACCTCGGAAAGAAGATTCTTTCCCCTATGACTGGAGGCAGACCTCAGATGAAGAGGGCAGCATCCCTCCCCATCCCTTGGGGCTCTTTGACTTGCCTGACCCTGGTCTTGGTTTAGGCTAAGTCAGCCAGCATCAGGGGTGCTCTGGTGGGTCATGAGTGGGCATGGGAAGTGGCCTTGTTTTGTTTGTTTGTTTGTTTGTTTGACCGTGCCACGTGTGCAGCCTGTGGGATCTTAGTTCCCCAACCAGGGATTGAACCCGAGTTGTCCACAGTGAAAGCGCAGAGTCCTAACCACTGGACCCAGGAAATTCCCTTGTTGTTTTTTACTTCACCTCAGATGTTCGGCCTGGCCCTGCCCGCCCCCGCATGCCTTCCCATCCCTCTGTTCAACACCAGGGATGGGCTGGGCCAGAGAGGTCTCTGCCTTCTTTAAGTTTTTGGTCTAGTAGAGCAGTTATAATCTAATCTTTTAAAAATGTGTCCTCTTCCTTTGAAGGTATTCTGTATCTGTGGATATCACATATTTACGTTCCTTGATGCGTTGGGCTCATGGGGGAAAGTTAGTGTGTGTTGCATGCATACCACATTTTTTCCATGACACCACCCAAGTTGGGTTTGGAATGTGCCTTGAAAGAAGAGGGAGGGTACAAATGTTACTGTGGTTGGGAAAATTACTCTATTAGGAGAGTAATACCTACTGCCAGGGTACGTGGAGGGGCAGAATTTGGCAGCAGTATACATATATACATATACATATTTTTAATTTACTGCAAGTCATGCTTGTCCTTACTCATCTTAAATCTACAAAAACGATCCCAACTAGGAAATAAAAGTTGTGGGATTTTTAAAAAATTAAAACCTGGCCGTAAAAACCCTAGGAATTTTTTGTTGCTATAATTTAATTCCTAATGTATCAGACACAATCCAAGTTTAACAGATACTTTTTTCTTTTGGATTCTGGCAAGTATGTTAATAGGAGGCAATTATGTGAATTAATAGAAAATCCTTTTATTTAAAAAACAGAAATGACTTCATTTAAAGAGGTAATTTAATATTTCTTCTAAGATGGTGTTGATGTCATTAACTTGTTTGATTAACTCTTCAGATGGTTTCAAAATGCTCCGGGGTGGTAATTTATGAACTCCTAATTGATTTTTCCAATCTCAGTCTGGCAGAGTTGGGCCTCCTGGAAACTGTGAGGAAGCTGAATGCTCACATGTGGCTTCCTTCTTAGACAAGGCAGCCGGCCGGGATGGACTTGATCTCTGTGGTCGGCCCAGTGGGGCTGAGGAAGCTCTGGGTCAGGAGACAAGAGGCCATGATGTCTGACCAGGCCAGCTGTGGTGGAAACACTGCAGGCAATTACACAGCTCATGAATTCAGGAACAGATGGCCTTTTAGCCCCGCTCTTTTGAGAATCACTGCCCACTCTGTGTCACCTCAGAACATTAGGCTTCCTTGTGTGGGAGAAAGATGGGGGGGCAGACTGGCAGAGTGCAGCCCTCACCATGGTCTCACCACCTCTCACTTCCTGTCCCCACCACTGTTACTCACTAGGCCAGTGTCTCAGTGCTGCACGGGGCAGGCTCTGGACCTTGGGAAGGCTGTAGGCCATGCTCCCACCTCTTAAAGATGCCACAAAAGCTCACTGAGAAACCCAGGCCCTGGCAGGACCCAGCGAAGTGACCAATATACTCGGTGACTCTTAACATGTGCCTGGTGGTTATCTACTCTCAAAACCTCCTCGATAGGGAATAGCTGCCCCCACTTTACAGATGAGAAAAATGAGGGTCAGAGAGTTTAGTCACATGATACCAAGCCAGTAAGTGGTATGACTGGGCCTCAACCCAGGCAGCCAAGCATCCCCACCCAGGCCACTAGATAGGTCACTGTATCTTAGTCACAAGGTATACGTTCCTGAGGGCGGGCCTGGGCCTAGACCTCCCTCCCCATGTGAACCCCAGAGCAGTGGGAAGTTGTGGAAGAGCCCTCACCGGCCTTGGGGGCTCACGTACCCAGGCTTCAGCTTCCTCATCTGCAGAATGGGGATAACATCGGCGCCTCCCTGCTTGTTGGTTAAAGGAGATAACATGAGTCCTTAACACATGGACGTGGACTCGGAGAGCGTGTCATGTAGGGGGACAGGAGCGGCGGGGGCGGGTGGGGAATTCCCAGCTGTGTTGGGAGCTAAGTGCTGAGCTTAGCACTTAGCTAAGGGAGAGTAAGGGAGCGGGGTAAAGCAGTTTGGCAGGGACCAAGGGTTTTTGTACTTGTGGCAAATGGGTCAGGGCGCTAATGAGTCTGAGCATCCTCCTCTGAGTGATGGGGCTCCTTTGCTCATGGGTGAAGTACAGGCAAGGCTTTTGGGAGGGGGAGTAAGGTCTCTCTCCAGCCTGTTGATACCTGGTGGCCATGCCAGGCCGTGATGAGACTTGATCCCCTGTTTACTGCGCAAGTGGTAGGTCCAGAACCATCAAGGCTCACCTGAAGTGAAAAGTCAAGCACCACGTGCGTGCCCTGGAGTCAGGCTGAAGAGGACTAACGCAGCTACCCCCCGCGCGGCCCCAGCCCGGCTTCCCCGGCACCGGGACCTGGAGAGGCCGCCCCCAGGCCCAGGTGGGAGTTCAGGCAGCGGGGGGAAGCGAGAGAGAGAGAGAGGCGTGCCCCCGCCCCCAGCTCACCCCACGGGAGGGACACCCAAGCTCAGTGGCTCTGCCGTCAGGCCCTGAGGTGCACTGGCCTCACTGTGGTCTGGGCTGTGTGATGTCGGGCAAAGCACTCCACGGCCTTGTGTCTCAGTTTCCTCATCTGAAGCGACGTCGACAAGGTACACCCTGCCCAGGGCTGCCGCAGTTCTGAGGAGTAAGTACGTGAGCTGCTACTCAGAAGGGAAGCTCTCGGAACCGTGCCTGGCACACGGTCAGCCAGGGCCCCTTAACGATTCACGGGGTTGCACGGCGTCGGGGGAAGGCCAACCCTGGCTCTGTGGAGGTCAGGCTGCCCCCTCCCCAAGTGGACCCAGCTGGGCGTCACCAGGGTTGCAGGGAACACTAACAGCCAAGCCCCCGGCCTCAGGGCCCCTCTCTGGTCCTTGTACCCCTCAAGTTTGTCAACAGCCACAGGAACTCCACCCTCCATCAGGACTCAGTCCCCTCCAACCCAGTGCCACCCCAGGACCGAAAAGTCCCCCGTGAGGGCTTCAGCTTATCAGATTGTAGAGGACCAATGTCCCCCCCTCACCCTCAGCCCAGATCTGCTTTTGCCCCTGAAGAGCCTCTGACCTCCCCGTCACTCCTCAGACCCTCCCCCACGTCCCCCTGCCCCCCCCCCCCACAATACCCAAGGCTCTTCCCTTGTACGGGACTCAGTCAGAAGCCCTTCAGGTGTTGTTTGCAAATGTCATTTGGTGGGAACAATCTGCTTGTGCCATGAAGAGAACAAGGAAGGGCAACAGAACAAACACCGAGTACCAGAGCCCCTCAGATGCTGGGATCGGAAGCGAGGAGACCCCGCCCCTCATACACCCCATGCCCTCTCCCATCTTACTCAGCAGTTTTTCCCTTTGGAATGTTTTCAGCTTTTCTGAACAGTCAGAGCCCCCCACTCCTTGGGTTCCAGGCCCGTGAGGGGCCACTGGGGCCTCAGGACAAGGGCCCAGGATCTAATGGGAGAGCCCTGGTCTGAGACACAAGACATCTTCCCACCATCCTGCTTACACGCGCTGCTGTCTTGGTCCAGAGACCAAGTCCCTCAGTGACCCAGTCTCCCCGTCTCTACCAGAGCAGTCATCCCCAACCCCATCCTCCCACCAGCACTGGGAAAAGCTTCAAAAATAGTCACTCTGTCCAAAGGATGCTCAGCGTTACCCAGGACACAGGAAGAGTTCTCACCCCCGGGGTTTGGAGTACTTAGTTGTAATTTGTGCTGCCCTACGCTTGATGTGAGTCACTACGGGTGTCTCCATTCCGCCCCCACCTCCCGCTGAGATTTTTTTCCCCTCTACTGGCTAAATGGATAAATGGAGAACCTTGCTGGAATATGATATGCGATACAATGCATCCAGGGCCTCAGAAGGGCCCGATGAGCTTTAACCTGCCCTATTATCCTTTAGAAATGGTCATTGAACTGGAAGCCTAGATTTAGAGGAAGGGAAGTGGAGAAAATTTCTTGGAGTCTCTAGGGAAAGACGGGGCAAGAAGAAGCCTGTCAAACGGAAAAGATGTCATTTGTTCTCTGCCGCTCCGGAAACAGGGTGGAAAGGGGTCTTCTAATGCCCACACCCAGGCCCCCAAAGAACATGTGATTGGACCCAAGAGGTGCCAGCCTCCCACCAAAGGGGCTTACCTTTGCGCACCAGGTCCTGGCCAGGTCAGTAGGTGCTGGTCCGTGGGGCGTGTGGCAGCAGCACACCCAGCCACCCCGACTGGCATCCAAGAGCCTATTTTTAGGGTCAGATCTGCTGACGCTGACCTTGTGTGCTGCCCAGTCCGAGAAGAGACCCGTGGCATCTGCTCGCAAAATGATTTGCCAGTGTGACCTGAAACCCTTGACTTCGGGAGTTCTGTACCTGGAGCCCGCACGCTTGTCCCTGGCCCGGCTACAGAGGCAGGACATACATGCAGGCACCAGGGCGGGGACAGGCAGGGGGAATTTCCCAGCTTTGTTTTCTTGGGATGGACGAGGCCAGGTGGCTGCTCAGCCCTGCCCAGGACTCTGTCTTGGAACAGCTGGAACGGGGGAGGTTTGCCCACTGGCACAGAGCCTGTGGGAGGGTCGGGGGGCACCCAGTCTGGAGAACTCTCCACTCCAGTCTTTTCTGGGAGTTTGTGGAGCCGTCTCTGGAGAGTGGTTGGAATGAATGCCACATCATGCAGGGCGATCAGTGAAACACCTCCGCCTTCCAGAGAAACTCTGGAAGCTTGGGTTCATTTGCATTGTGTCACTTACTGTGGGACCTCCAGCAAGTGTCCAATCTGTCTGGACTTCAGTGGGGAAAATAATCATAATGTTGCCTTCTTATGTTGTTATGAGGGTTAAATGAGATAAAGTTTGGAAAGTACTTAGCACAATGCCTGGCACATGCTAAACATTTTTAAAATGCTGGGTGGTATTAGGGTGCCAAAAATACTCCCAATTCAACAGTCATTCCCGGGTCTCTCTTCTTGGCGGTTCCTTCTCTCAACCTCCTGCCTCTTTGGCTCCAGCCTTCTTTGCTCCAGGATCCCCACCCCCACCCCCACCACTGTGGTCCTCCTTTTTAGGGCTGAAGGGGGGTAGTCCTGTCCCGGCTCCTCTATTTTTCTAGTAAAATCTTTCCAGCGCTTCCTATAGCTCCTGTTAATGAATGATGTGGTTTTCCATCCTTCCCCATCCTTTCACCCTCTTTGGGCATCCTTCAATGTGTGAAGGATTAGGGGGAGTGGGAAGGGGGTCCCCAGTCTCTCCACATCCTTCGCTTAATAGGGTCTTTTTATGTTGGGGTCATTATATTGGCCTCTGCAACTTTGTATTCAGCAAACCAAAGATGTTCCTCACAAGTTGCATGTTTAGCTACTGGCAGCTTTATCTAGGGTGATTATTTCTTCTGGTATTTTTCATTGCGAAACTTCTGAAAAGACTCTGCTTCTATTGATTTCTTGGTGCAGAGAATATTCACAAGGCAGAGTTCTCAGGATCTAAGTGTACAAGGAGGTCAAAATGTCAGGGTCCACATGTCCTTGCTGTCAAGCGCTGGAGTGAGAGCAACAGGGTCAAAGGCCCTTCTGCAATTACCCCAAGAACTAGAGGAGCCAGAGATGCTGGATCTGACAAAGACAGAAGAAAGATTTCCATCTAGCTGGGAGCCTGGGGGCCCGGTCCCAGCCCTAGCCCCAACCCCAGCCCAAGGTAAGGGCTAAGGAGGCAAGAGGAGCTGCTGAAGATATAAGTTGAGAGGGGGCAAAAAATCAAATATCTAAAGACATCTGAGATAGACAGATAGATAGATAGGTTGATAGATAACCTATAAGAGAGGGGGATAATATTTCACACTGTCTAGAAGAGTGGCCAAGTAAATAAAGCCAAGAAACGAATGAGGTGGGTTGCTGGATTATCACCTCCATTAGAGTAGCCCCTAAATGCTGTGACCAGAAGACTGGTGACCCTCTCCCCATACCCCGCATGCCCCCAATCCTTCACACATTAAAGGATAACCAAAAGAGAGTGACCAGGGTGGGGAAGGGTGGAAACATCATTAATTATGAGGAACTATAGGAAGCCCTGGGAAGAGGGTTTTAGAAAAGAGTGGTGCTAGCAGCAACAGACACCTGGTCCGTCTTCTAGCAGCTGAAGGGCTGACCTGTGAGAAACAACAGCCTTCTCTGCGCAGCTCTCAGGGCAGAGCTCAGGCCGTGGGTAGATACCCCAAGAGCTGCCTTGTGTGGACGCAGCAAACACACCATTATGCAAGGATGGAGCAAGCCAGGTAACCATCAACTGGACTCAGAGATGTCTCCAACTGTTCAGGACTCCAGGCATAGTCCACCAGGATTCTGTGCAACAGCTGCCCTAGCGCAGATAAACTGTGATCTGTAGGAACAGCTGTTATTTTCATGGTAGCTTCTAAGGAACTTACATACGGCAACATTTGACAGAGGTTTCTCCCCGACACCACCGCCTTCTCTGACCCATGTGATTTTCTTTAGCAAACGCCCTTCCCCCAGAATCTCCCTCTACTTTCTCCATTTTCACGTGTAGGTAGACATTGCTCTTTGTTCCAGCTTCTCTGGATCAGAATCCCACTTAGGCCCAGTGGCAAGGTGTGATAGGCAGAATACACCCACCCCCATCCCACCCCCAAAGATGTCCACATCCTAATGCCTGGGACCTGTGAATAGGTTATGTTACAAGGCAAAGGGGAATGAAGGTTGCAGGTGGAATTAAGATTGCTAATCATCTGACCTTAAAATAGGGAGAGTAGCCTGGACCACCCAGGTGCACCCGATGCAATTAGAAAGGCTCTTAAAAGTGAAAGAGAGACCAAAGGAGAGGGTGGAGTGATGCCACATGAGAAGGACTGAACTCCCTGTTGCCGGCTTTGAAGATGGAGGAAGGGGCCCTAAGCCAAAGAACAGCCTCTAGAAGCTGGAAAAGGCAAGGAAACGGATTCTCCCCCAGAACCTGCAGAAGGACTACAGTCCTGCCAACGCCTTGATTTAGCCCAGAGAGACCCACGTCAGGCTTCTGACCTACATAACTGTAAGAAGATAAGTGCTGCTTTCAGCCACAAAGTTTGAGGTGGTTTGTTACAGCTGCAGCAGGAAACGAATACGTGGGATTTAATAATACATGACTTTTCTGGGTTGAAAAATTCCAGAGGCTTCTAGTGCGCTCTGGACACCTGACTTTATGTGGAGGCTGAATCTAGCTAGAGCCCAGGGGCGACGGTGCTCTCCCCCCTCGGCTGCAGGTGTGTGTAGTCTGATGGCTATAAGTCCTCTGCCCTCCAAGAAGTGTCCTTCTTCTTTCATATTAAGAGGAAAAGCAAACAGACTGAGGCCCATGTTCCGCAGGCCACCCAGAACCCTCCACAGCATCTTGAAGGACTGCTTTCCTCTGGGAGAAGTACAGGTAGGATGGCTCTCATTTCTCCTGAGTCAGTTTCCCTGTAGCCTTCTTGCCTCTCCACCCCACTGGCACCCGCCAGCCTCGCCCTCCTTCAACCTCACCCCAAGTGCGACACCACCCTCTTCTGTTCTTCCTCCAAAGCACCACCCACCCAGCGCCTATGTATGCGGCAGAGGGGACCACAGCACAGAACAGGAGACAACTCCAAATTCAATGTCTGAGCTCCTTATTCTTAGAAAATTGTTGTCTGGGCCCCCTCCCCAGGGGATTTCTCCCTCTAGAGACGACGGTCCCTGTACCTGCCATGTTCACGAGGCTCCCCTCTGTGTATACAATCGTCGCAGCTTTCCTTTTCCTCCATTCTGGGCCTCTTCCCCTCTTCTCTAGAGCTCCTTCAAAAGGCTCCAGATTCCTCCTCTCTGATGACTATGCCGAACAGGTCAGCTCCTTTAGTCTCAACCTCCCAAGCAGGCTAAGCTAGGGGCCTCCCTTTCTCATCAAAAAGCCCACCATGGCATTTTCCTAGAAAAGTTACCGTCATCAATCCAAGAGGGGAATTTTTTGACTCCCTTAGACAATATCATCCACAGACCCTGGAAGCAGCAGCCCCTGCCTTGAGCTTGTTTTTTAGAGGTCCATGCATCTGTCTGTCTGTCTCTCTCTCTCACACACACACACACACACACACATTGAGATGCTGCTAAGCACTCATTAGAATAGCTAAAACCAAACAAGAACCCAGCATTACCAAACGCGGGTAAGGTTTTTTGGGGGTGGGGAAATATTCTGTATCTTGGTCATAGCGGTGGTCACACAACTATACGCATGTGTCAGTAAAACTAAGAAGAGTGAACTTTGCTGTGTTAAATTTAAAAATAAAAAGGATATGGGTGCCTCATTCACCTGGGATTTGGCTTTCAGCACAGGCAAAGAGTGACCTGTAACTCTATCCACTTTTGTGACGAACACCACGTAGGCCGCAGAGAGTGTGTTTCCCCTTCCCTTACTCTGTGTCCTCAAAACAAAAGGTGACCGGTCTGAATTCCTTGAAGGTGAAGGTCAGTGGGTTGTGTTGCTGCTAATCTGGGGTCCAGGGAGGATTGGAGCTGTGGAAGCCCATGGCCGATAGAACAGACAGCTTATCCGGCCGAACCTGGTAGCGCCAAGCATCCACTGTGAGTCTGTGTTCTGCTCCAGGGCTCTGAAGGTGACCTGGCGTTATTGTGGTATTCACAACAGTCACACAACAGCTGAGGGATATTTTGGTGCATTAAACAATTCATAGGCTTCTCTAAAGCATATATATGTAGGTCTAGATGTAATAAATGTGAAGCAAAATGCCAGTTCTTTACATTGACTACTAGAATTGTCAATCATTTTATTTTTGTAACAGTCGTTTATAAGATTAAACAAAGGTTTCAAAGACGTGAGTTAAGATTTTGAGGTTTACTTAGATCATTTTGATTTAAAACTTTGATATTCAATAATTACATATTCCTTTTTACTTTTAGTAGAAACTTTGAATATTTTAGAAAAAGAACTCTTGAAAATGTACATGGAAATGTTTTTCATGTTTTATTGTTTTCATTTAACTTGCATTTTGATAAAAAATTTACCTTTGTTCACTTTGAATTCAATTACATTTTTAAATTTTATTTTTGGCTGCATTGGGTCTTCGTTGCTGCGTGCGGGCTTTCTTTAGTTGCAGAGAGCAGGGGCTACTCTTTGTTGCAGTGCATGGGCTTCTCATTGTGGTGGCTTCTCTTGTTGCGGAGCACGGGATCTAGGCACGTGGGCTCAGTAGTTGTGGCTCATGGGCTCTAGAGTGCACGCTCAGTAGTTGTGGTGCTCGGGCTTAGTTGCTTCACGGCATGTGGGATCTTCCTGGACCAGGGATCGAACCTGTGTCTCCTGCATTGGCAGCCGGATTCTTAACGACTGTGCCCCCAGGAAAGACCTCAATTACATTTAATTTTTGATCCTTCAGATCAGCACTGTCCAATAGATAATGCAAGCCATGTATGCAATTTAAAATTTTCTAGTAGCCACATAGTGAAAAACAGGTGAAATTAATTTTCCAGGCAGGATTTTATTTATTTATCTATCTATTTATTTATTTATTTTTGGCCGTGCCTCACTGCATGTGGGATCTTAGTTCCCCAACCAGGGATTGAACCCCTTTCCCTGCAGTGGAAGCGCATAACCACTGGACCACCAGGGAAGTCCCCCAGGTGAAATTAATGTTAATAATATATTTTATTTAACTATGCCCCAAATATCACCATGGCAACATGTACTCAATACTCAATATGAAAATTATTGAGATATTTGATGTTCTTTTTTGCCTGTGAAATCCGAGTATCCTACACTTAAAGCACATCTCACCTCGGACCGGCCACACCTGAAGTGCTCAACAGCCCCACGGGGCTGGGGCTCCCCTACTGGACAGCCAAGGTCTAGATCGCTGAGAGTGAGGCAACTCATTGTGCTAATGGGTGTCAGGATGGGGTTTCTGTTTGTCCTCTTGCCCAGACCTGACCTACCTCCTTCCAGCCTGGGTTGTCCCCCGTTCCTGAAGCCCACCGTGTGGGTGCCTTGGAGGTTTCTGTGGCTCTCCAGGGAGTTTGCTGGCAGCCGGCAGGGACACGTCTGTTGTGGAGCTGTCACTCTTGACTTTGATGGCCTAGCGATGTCAGGACTTCATGTTTGGAAAGAAAGCCTAGGGCCGAGGATGTTTCTCTGAAATCAGTACCTCTGTTTATCTCCCTGGCTGTCAAAACACTGGAGTGCCTCCTGCCAACCTCCTGCTGGAGGGCTCTGGAGCCCTTAGGACCCAGGGCATGGGCTGTGCGTCGTGGTCCTCCCAAACTCCCCCCTTTCCCAGGAGATTGCCATTTGAGCCCTGCTCAAGTCTGTCAGTGATCTCAGCAAATGGGTAAATTGCATCTCTATTAGCACCTCTCTCTGCACGCCAGGACTTATTTATTTTACAGATAGATGGCTGTTTCCTTTTCACGGCCTGTTAGTGCATCAAAGTGACATTGATGAGGCTTGACAGTGTGATTATTTGTGTGTGGGAGGCAGGAGAGCAGGGGAGGGACGGGCATGTGCTTTCAAAACATCAAGACTTGGGTTCAAATCCTGCCCCTCCCACTTAGCTCTGGGCTGGTACAAGTCCCTTAACTTCCCTGAGCCTGTACATTGGGACTAATAACAGGATCTACCTATGGGGTTACCATGCAGATTAAATAATATAATGCACGTGAAGCTCTAGGCTTGGAAGAAGCATGGATGTTCTTCTCATTCTCCCTCAACTCTGGTTAATTGTTTTATCTCCCATTGGACGGATTAAGAAATCCCTAAAGAGGATTAAATTAATAAACCGTTAGGTTAGGAGCTGAAATCCCCGTGGTTTCAGCAGATGTTTATTGAAGTGATGCCCTACTCTGTGTCCAGGCCCTGTTGTAGAAGCAGGTGGTGGTACCGGAGGCAGGAAGTCAGGGCCTGCCTTGGGTGAACTCACCGTGCAGTGGGGAAACAGACCTCTAAGCACCCACCGGCAGCTCAGTGAGCAAGGACTGTGTTGGGGGTGCATAAGGGGCCAGGGTTGCCCAGAAGAGCCCGGAAACTCAAAAATGTCTGAGAAGGGGCTTCCCTGGTGGCGCAGTGGTTGAGAGTCCGCCTGCCGATGCAGGGGATGCGGGTTCATGCCCCGGTCCGGGAAGATCCCACATGCCGCGGAGCGGCTGGGCCCGTGAGCCATGGCCGCTGAGGCTATACTTCCGGAGCCTGTGCTCTGCAACGGGAGAGGCCACAGCAGTGAGAGGCCCGCAAACCGCAAAAAAAAAAAAAAAGTCTGAGAAGGCTAACTTTGGCAAAGTGGGAAGAAGGCTTGATGGGAGTATCCCGTGGTAGTGTGCTGGTCATCCATGAACCCAGTAGGCACTCGACAAACTGTCATGGACATTTTTAGTTCAATCATTGGCATTAGCCAACCCATGATAGTTTAGTCATGACAGGTACCTTGAGCCAATTCTAGTTAGATCTGGGGGCATCGTCTGGGATGGGGAAAAACACACACATATACACATATATACTCACACGCATATATACATACACCCATACACACACCCCACACACCCATGTATATACACACACCCACATATATACAAATATATATACACATACCCATATGTATACATACACCCATATACATAGAAATATGTATACACACACATATATATATATGGGCTGGACTGAGCTCAATTTTAGGAAGGGGTTGACTTTGACACATTGTGTGCAGTGAACCCTTATCAGTCAGGGGTCAAAAAGGGACAGAATTCACCAGGGATGGTTTAAATGAAAAGATATTGATGGCCTACATACAGAGTGTGAGCAGGGTTAAGGGAACAAACCCGGGATACCGAAGCACCCAGGAAGTAGCAACAGTGGAAAGCCAGGGGCTACAGATGTGGCTGTGACCCAGCTTTGACCAGGCAGACGAGGTCAACACTCTAGGGGATGGTAGAGCAGTGAGATGGAAGGCACCTGGGTCCCTGCATGACCTCCTGGAGCTGAGTCCCCTCGCCCGTCTGGACTGCCCTCCTACCTCTGTACAGTGATATGAGAGAGAAATAAGCAGCTGTCTGTTTAAGCCACTGTGTTTTGGAGTCTCGGTTACAGTAACCTAGCCTGGACCCTAATGCAGTCAAAGGCTAGTGTGGTTGCAACAGGGTGAAGGAGGGAGAAAATGTTGGCAGGTGAGGGCCTGTAATCATGGGGCCTTGTGGCCATGGTAAGGAGTTTGGATTTTCTTCTAGGGAGGATGCTTACATGATTTGATTTGCATTTTAAGAAGAACATCTTGACTGGTATGTGGGGAATGGAATGTGGTGAACAAAAAGTGAACTAAGGAGGGGACTGCTCTGGTTGTCCAGGGAAGAGATGCTGGTGCCTTGGTCAAGGATGGCAGCAACAGAATTTGTGAGAAGGGAGTCACGTTCCAGACATGTTTTGATGGCAGATTATAAAGAATTAGCTGGTGACTTTGAGGTATTTGTTGTATGTTCAGGTATAAATGAAATAAAGTGCTTAACACAGACCTTAGCACACAGTATTATTGTTGTTTTAATAAAGGTTCTATGACTCTGATGAGGTAACTTTTTCCTGCACAAGATGCTGATGGATCTTAGGGAAGAAACTCATGTTTTATTAAGCGACTCACCACTTTGGTGTCTGTGCACATGGTCTCAGACTGTCCCTGAGGCCACTTCTCAGGGAGGGAGGTCAGGTGTGCCCAGGACCTGGGGAGACCCTCACTGCTGCAGTCAGTCTGGCTTGGAGTGGGTGGAAAATTCACTCACTGTGTCCATTCCCAGTAGAGCACCTGTCATGTGCTGGGCAGTGTTCTAGAAACGGAGGGAAAGACAACAACAAGGTGTACTATGTCACTGCCCTCACGTTGCTGTGATTCTTTTCACTGGGATGTACAAAGAAAGTGAGGTGTCTTTATTTTTCTTTAGCTCTTCTGATCTTTCCCACAAGCCCCTCCCTATCTGCTGGGAATGGCAGACACTTAAATTTGCTAAGTAATAATATCCCAGCCTCTTCCCAGTTAAAAGCTCAGACTCTCAGAATCCTCTTCTGTTGCACAAGATGGATTGTGGATGTACATCAGGGTTTATTGCAAGAACCAAGGTGGGGAGGGAGCCTTGATGCTGGGGGACCCCTTGAGCCTGGCTGCTGCTCGCATTGGGCAAAATGGTCTCCTTCCAGAAGCCTAAATAGGTAAAGAGCAAGGCACTCCCTGCACGTTTCACTCTGTCCCTGGGACGCAGTCTTAGAGAACAGAGGTCACCGCCTCTAGGCCTCACTGCCACCTGCCCCCTCCTCTATGCCTTGTTCTCTTCAGTCAATTCACTTTCTTTTACTTTCTTACCTGAACATCCTCTGGATTTGGCCTCTTTTTCCCATTTGTCAGGGGCTATAATAGTGAAGTGACTTCCAGGTAGGGTTGACTGATTTACGAATACATTTTTAGTATAAGTATGTCCTCTGCGATATTTGGGGCATATTTATACTAAAAAATTATTTGTTGCTTATCTGAAATTCAAATTTAACTGGTATCCTGTATTTTATCTGGCAATCCGGCTTCTAGGGAACTTGATTATGGGGGAGAGGGATGAAAAACGCAGCCATTTAGTATTTTCAAAATATTATGCCTAATATAAGGCTTCTCTCCTGCTGGCCTCTTGGCTGGACAGATTTAGAGGGCCTTCCGAAAGAAGGAGGCTGCCCCCCGCCACCCCCTCCCTAGCATGGGCTGTTCCCAGTTCCTCTGAGGAGTCCATTGTGTGTGTGTTGCATGGAGAGGGACAGATGGTAAAGGAGCCAGCTTTGGCTTCCTGCCCTCCCCCCCACGCCCCACCCATCACACCAGGCAGGCCTCCCTGCGATGTGGGTAGACCCATCCTGCTGGCAAAGCTATTGCTTACCTAGAACTTTTATGAGGGCATTTTTATTGAGCTGTAATTGAAAAGAAAAAAAAAAACTCCAAGACATTCCAGATTTTTCTCATAAGCCTGCTTCAGGCGTGTGTGTGTGTGTGTGTGTGTGTGTGTGTGTGTGACATTTAACTTTTCTCTCTTCTTCCCTAAGTTAAGGACCAGAATAAAGATGAACTGGCAGTCTGGAGAGCCTGTAAAACTCTTTTCATTAAGCAAATATTCTAGTGTTTGGAGAACCAGGGCTTTATGTAAGAGGGCTACATTTGTCATTACAGTCTAATATCCTAATGTAAGTTTACAACCATATCTAAGAAACCTGTGATAGAATGCAGAGCCTCTTATATGTGTAAAACTGCTTGGCAAAAGTTTATAAATCATATACATCTATTTAAAAGAATGTGAAAGTAAATCCAGATGACGGCCTTTGAGAAACAGGCTGATCGTGGTCACCCCATTGTGCCCCATTGCTGTTCTGAGAAACTGCAGAAAAAAATTGTGTCTTTCTTGGGGTCTGTGTGACCAGCCCTCCCCTCCCTCACCCAGGAAGGATGGAGATCCAGACCTTCCTTCCCAAGTCCCTGGCTTTCTCAGCAGGAAGGAAAGAAGCGCAAGCTTCTTTCGAGGGCCTGCTATGAGCCAGGCACTGGGCTGCTTCTCTTGTTTCCATGCTTACAACAGCCCTGTGCAATGCTGGGATCCATCTCATTTTTACACTTGAGGGATGTGAGGTTCGGAGCAGCTAACCTGCCCAGGCTCACATAGCTGGTTAAAGGATGCAGTCTGAAAGAAAACCGGAGTCCATGTGTGTCCAGGGCTCCTGTCCTTCCTGCCACCCCTTTCCCACCCCGGGCCACTCAGCTCAGCGGTGGCGGTGTCTGTTGTGATCTCCTTGCCTAGAGACGTAGTACTGCTTCTCAGGAGCCACAAAGCCAGACTGAGAGTGAGAGGGGTCTCAGGCCAGCCCCTTCTGTGTGGTGGCCGTTTCTGAGACAGGACTGCCTCCACTGACCCATTGTCCTGCCCAAGGGACTCTTTCTCGTCAGGGGATGCCTGTGGTCTTACAGAAGTTCAGGAAGTGAATAGATAAGCTTCTTTCAGGAGCCCAAAGATAAACTCACTCTCCAGTGACCTCAGGGATTCATTGTAAGAACACACTGGAAAGCAATGAATCTCCTGGAGAATGGGAATATCTCCCAGGATACAGCACGGCTCCAGTGACCAGGTTCAGGTGGGGTCTCATCAGGTGTGGGCTGCTCCTCACTCCAGGGCTCTGGCTTTACGGGGACCTGGCCCCTCTGTTTGGCTTCTAGTATTGCTGTCACCACCAGCTGACTCCTTCTGCTTCTCCACTTTGTGATTTCTGCTGCCCATGGCTCCTGCTTCCTGATTTCAGGTACCCACCACCCATCCTGCTATCTCTAATTGCCTCCCACTTAGACTCCCCAGGAGGTAGGACCTCATTGGGTCTGTAGCCTTGCCCAGGACAGAACACCCATCAGTGACAGCCTCTTACATCAGACCAGTTTGGCTGCAAGTAACAGAGACTTGGAAAACAATGGTTTAAACAAGACAGACATTTCTTTCTCTCTCATGTAAAAGAAGTGTGGAGGCAGAGCAGTCCAGGGCTAGCAGGGAGCCTGGCCAATGCCATTCACACTCTAAGTGGCACCATGGAGGGGGGTGGGGGTGGGGGTCAAAGGACACACACTTTGCCCTTTAAGGAGACTTATCAGAAGTTCCACACAATAATTCCACTACATCCAATTGGCCGGAACATAGTCACTTGGCCAAACTTACCTACAAGGGAGGTTGAGAGAGGTTCTACTTTGGCTGGTTGCATTGCCACCCAGCTAACAATTGAAGTTCTTCACCAAAGTAAAAGGGGATATGGATATGGAGAGCAAAAAGAAGTCCATGCCCTGGGACCCATCCTGATGCAACCATCTATGGCTAGGACAGTAGAGCAGCAGAGTCATATGACAGAGAGTGTGTGACACCAGGAATCCCTCAGAAAGGGGTGCTGGCGTGATGGGGGCCTTGCATGGGCTGTACAGAGTGCTATCTGTGTGGTATGGTCTCTAAGGGACCATGAGAGCCCCTTCACCCACTCGCAAGTTTCCCCGTTGTAGTCCTGCCGGCAAGTTCAACATTCAAGTGAAGCAGTGCCTTCCCTGCACCCTTTTTATTTTTTGTTTTTTACTGAAGTACAGTGGATTTACAGTGTTGTGCCCATCTCTGCTGTACAGCAAGGTGACTCAGTTATACACATAGAGACGTTCTTTTTTTGTATTCTTTTCCATTATGGTTTGTCACAGGATATTGAATATAGTTCCCTGTGCTATATATTAGGACCTTGTTGTTTATCCATTCTAAACGTAATAGTTTGCATCTACCAACCCCAAATTTCCGGTCCATCCCTCCCCCTCCCCCACCCTTGGAAACCACAAGTCTGTTCTCTTTGTCTGTGAGTCTGTTTCTGTTTTGTAGATAGGTTCATTTGTGCCATATTTTAGATTCCACATATAAGTGATATCATATGGTATTTGTCTTTCTCTTTCTGACTTACTTAGTATGATAATCTCTAGTTGCATCCATGTTGCTGCAAATGGCATTATTTTGTTCTTTTTTATGGCTGAGTAGTATTCCATTGTGTATATGTACCACATCTTTATTCATTCATCTGTTGATGGACATTTAGATTGTTCCCATGTTTTGGCTATTGTGAACAGTGCTGCTATGAACGTAGGGGGTGCATGTATCCTTTTGAATTATAGTTTTGTCTGGGTATATATGCGCAGGAGTGGAATTGCTAGATCATATGGTAATTCTATTTTTAGTTTTCTGAGGAACCTCCATACTGTTTTCCATAGTGGATGCACCAACTTACATTCCCATCAACAGTATAAGAGGGTTCCCTTTTCTCCACATCCTCTCCGGCATTTGCTATTTGTAGACTTTTTAATGACGGCCATTCTGACTGGTATGAGGTGGTACCTCACTGTAGTTTCGATTTGCGTTTCTCTAATAGTTAGTGATGTTGTGCACCTTTTCATGTGCCTACTGGCCATCTGTATGTCTTCTTTCCGGCACCCCTTTTAAAGTGTGCATGTGATCCTGGGGAAATTAACCTGTCCTCAATTCTTTATACTTGCATGTATATTTTCTCGTGTCTGCTTAATGAGTAAACCTCCGCCCCAGTTGCTACCAGGACCGGGAGGGCCTGAGCAGTCAACAGCACTAAGCCCTGAGAGGCTTGAAAACTAGTCTGATGGGGTCCCAGGAGTCCCATTGTGGGCCCGGAGGGTACAGGAGACCAAGTCTGAATACCTGTGCAGGACTGTGAAAGGGAAAGTGTTTCGAGGGATGGGCTTATGGAAGGCTCTGAAGTAGGAGCTGGGGTGCAGGAAATCTCAGAGGAGGGGAAATTCTAGCAGGTCCCAAGGAGAGAGGGCCAGGCTGACCAGACATCAAATGGCTCAGGAAGCACAGATGAAGAGATTAGTGCAGAAACCTGGGAGCATAACCTAAAAAGAGCTGAGTGATCGGGGAAAGGGAGAACACCGGTAGCCCGTTCCTCCTGCTTACTAAGGAAGGCGGGACCTGGGTAGGTAGGGGTGGGGTGGGGTATTTGTTTTCCTCCAGCCAGGTTTCCCCAAGGCCCCAGCGGCTGCAGAGTTCATACTGCAGCTGCCTTCCCCAACCCCAGTGGGAGAAGAAATGGAGGAGGCAAGTGTCAAGGCCAGGCTGTGAGCTAGAGGCCAGCAGACCCACAGGGGCCTCCTGGGGACCAGGAGTCTTGGACCACTCAGCAGGAGTCTGTTGGCCTGGAAGGTAGGGCGGCCGGAGCTTATGACAGAGCTTGGGAGAGCAGGGCGATGTTCCATTCCTCGCAGCCTCCCCACCTTGCCCACCCCAAAGCCTGTGCCACCACCATTCTCCTTGGGCCCCTAACCATCTTTGGTCTCCAGTGGGGCTCTGGGCAGATAAAAGCCAGGGCTCTATTGTCATCTGTACTCCTCTGTAGCTGTGACATCATCTTCATGCACTTGGCATGGGGGTGGATTGATGTGGCTGCTCTGTCCTTTTCTCATTCACATATTCCTCCAGAGGCTGATTCAGTGATTAAAAACTGGGACTTTAGTTCAGACCTGGCTCCACCGTTGTTATCTACTGATACATAACAAACTACCCCAAATAATAGTGACTTAGAACAAGAGCATTTTGTTTTAGCTCGTGATTTTGTGGGCCCTTAATTCAGGCAGGTTCAAGTGGACTGTTCTTCTGTTCCACATGGCATTGACACCTATTGCAAGTGGTATTCAGCTAGCAGGTGTGCTGAGGTCACTGTAATGTCTAGGGTATTGGCAGGGAAGCTAGAAGGCTGGACTCAGCAAGGCCTACACCAGTTCACCTACACGTGGCTTCTCCAACCTGGTGACCTTCAGGGAGTCAGGCTTCTTGCAAGGTGGCTCAGGGCTCCTGGAGAGCGTGATCTGCCCCAGGCAGAAGTTTGCAAGGCATTTTATGACCCAGCCTCAGAAGTCCCAGAATGTTACTCCTTCCCCAAATTCTGTTGGCAAGCAAGTCACTAAAGGCCAACCCAGAATGAAGGCTCAGGAAGTGTTTAAGAAAATAGGCTTGTTGACTGAGTTTGTAATATGGTTCTACAAGTGCTAGCTAAGTGACCTTGAGAAAGTTTACTTAAGCTCTCTTTGAAACTCAGTTTTCACATCTATAAGATGGGAATATTAATAATAGTATCTACTGCTATGGCTTATGAGAATTAAACGTTTATATATATATATATATGTATATGTATATATATATATATATATATATATATATATATATCTGTCTTAACAACGCCTGCTCTGGAAACACCTGCTCAAGATCACCAATATCTGCAGTTTCCTCTTCTTCCTGGGTGCCCTGCTAGACCACATTTCCCAGCTGCCTCTGCAGTTAGGTGTGACCATGTGACTGAGTTCTTGCCCTGGAAACCAGAGGGGAAGTAATATATCTGGCCTCTACATCCTCCATGCTTGCTCCCCCTTGCATCCATCAACTTGTGTTGTGAAAGAGAAATAAAGCTTTGTCAGAGCCACAAGCCTGACGAACCCTCAGGTACATAAGCTCTCAAAGTTAGCTGCTATCTGGCTTAACCTCTCTCCACCTGTGTTCTTGTCTGTAAAATGGGGTGATAATGGGACCTATCCCATAGGGTTGTGAGGATTAAATGAAATGTACAGTTGACCTTTGAACAACGAGGGGGTTAGGGGCACAGACCCTTCTACAGAGTTGAAAATTCATGTGTATAACTTATAGTTGGCTCTCCTGACACATGGTTCCTCCATATCCACGGTGCCTCTGGATTGTATCAGTGATTCACATTGGTGGATTCAACCAACTATATATCGTGTAGTACAACAATATTTCCTTTTTTTTTTTTTTTTTTTTGTGGTACGCGGGCCTCTCACTGTTGTGGCCTCTCCCGTTGTGGAGCACAGGCTCCGGATGCGCAGGCTCAGTGGCCATGGCTCACGGGCCCAGCCACTCCGCGGCATGTGGGATCTTCCCGTACCGGGGCACGAACCTGTGTCCCCTGCATCGGCAGGCAGACTCTCAACCATGACGCCACCAGGGAAGCCCTACAATATTTACTATTGCAAACAATCTGTGTGTAAATAGACCCGCACAGGTTTAACTGAACCTTGAACCTTCGTTGTTCAAGGGTCAACTGTATAGTTTGACTTACTGGCCTAGCTTCCCTTTGATCACAGTTATTTCATCTAAACTCTATAAACTGGTCATCATTACCTTTTTCTTGAAGCAAGATTATCCATAATCAAGCCTCTTGAAGGTTTTAAAAGGATAACATGAATTTGCAGTATTTTAGGCCTAAAGCCAATAATAATGGCACCATTTTAATTCAGAATAGTTCCTAAAACCCATTTGCTGATGGCTTTCAAAACCTAAATATAGAGAATAGAATGTTTCTAATTTTAAAAGTCAGTCAATTTATTTTTGATTTTTTAAATTAGGAAATATTTTAAGAATACAAAAAAAATAACAGACACCTATATTCCCAAAGCTCAATATGGTCAAATCTTAACATTTTGCCGTATTTGATTTGTGTTTTTTCTAAAGAAATAAAACATCACGAATGAAACTGAAAAAAAAAAGATGTATGACGTATCTAAAGCATTAAGCAAAGTACCTGGCATATGCAAAGCAGTCAGTAATTGTCAACAAATTTTTAAAACGTTTTACTTTGAACTAATTTTAGATTTACAGAAGAGTTATAAAGATAGCAGAGACATTTCTTAGACACTCTTCACCCAGCTTCCTTTAATGTTAACTTCTTATATAACCATGGTCCATTTACCAAAGACATTAAAATTGGTGTAACACTATTAACTAAACCACAGAATTTTTTCAGATTTCACCAGTTTTTCTGCTTAAGTCTTTTGCTGTGCCCAAATCCAATCCGGGGTACCGTGTTGCATTTAGGTCAGCTAATTTTAATCATTCATTCATTCAATTCACTGAGAGTGCTGCCAGCCTTTAGTCCAGGACTGGGAGTTCCTGTGCAGCAGGTGATGCCAGGGGCTCCCGTACTACATACTATGACAATAGTCAGAGCTCTCATTTTTGAGAGCTTGCCACATGTTGTACAACGCACTTCCTATGTGCCCCACTTTATCCTTACAACAATCCTGTATGTTGGCTATTATTACTCCCATGTTACAGATGGGGGAAACTGAGGTATGGAGAGGTTAACTGAGTTTACACACCTGGTAAGGGGCAGAGGTAGAATTTCAACCTAGGTAATCTGGCTCCAAATTCATAGTCTTAACAATACCTCGCTCCTTTCACGAGGCTGCTCTATAGAACAGGAAGAGTAGATGCATCATCGCAGACTTCCTGGGCCAAGTGTGGCAGGCAGGAAGGGTTCCCGGTGGAGGTGTCAGTCTGGAGCTCAACCTCTGTTTCCTTGTGTGCTCTGGGGAATGTGTGGCTTTCCCTGCCTCATCTCCCCATAGCCCCAGAATCTGAGCCCAACCCTCGGAGCCCCAAGAAGGTAACCTGCTGAAACTCAAGCCGCAGGCCCAGGGTGTGGCTCTGTCCCAGGTTCAGGGCACTCTACCCCAGCCAGCAAGGGCAGGCTGCCCACAGTCATAGACCCGGATGTTGATTTAGAGACTGGCTTCTGGAGCCACTATTTTGGATCCTGCTGACCATGCATAAGCAAGAGATAGCAACAAGGGCTGAGTTGTCAGGCTGAGTGGGGGGACCCAAGGGAATTGGGGGTGTGCAGACTACTGACGGGACTAGCTTTGTCTGCTCTGGAAAATTATAGGCCCCACCAACCTGAGGATGAACTGAGAAGTTTTCCATCCTGCCTGGTTGGGCACAGCAGCACCAGCCCTCCTGCCAAACTCCAGCTAGGACATGTGTTTACCCTTTGGAAAAGGCCCAGAGAGCACCTTAGGTAGCCAATAGCCAGCTGGGATTAGGACCAAGCACTGCAGGCAGCAGAGCAGGGGATCTGCTGGGCAGTACCTGCCCTTTGAGGCCAGAGCCCGGAGATCCTGGATCCAGGAGGCAACATCCAGCCTCATTTTAGCTTCTCTGAGCATCAGTTTGTTCATTTTAGCTTCTCTGAGCATCAGTTTGTTCATCTGTAAAATGGGGATATTAATCCCTATGGCCCAGAGAGGGCTGTCTACATTTGTGCAGTTTATAAATTGAAGGAGGAGTAAATGGGGCCTAAAACCCAGCCTGTGCTCAGCTCACTGAGTTGGGCACCATAACTTGGAACTACGTTTACTTGGGAGGAAGGGACACCTTTTTCTTGACCAAACTGTTTGCCCAGGAGTGCTCCTGCCTAAAAGGCTGGTTTGGTCAGAGGGTGCCCCTTTTTGGATTTGCACAAAGGAAAAGCACTTGCCCTCTGGAAATAGAGCAGATGGTGGAGAAGGGCAAAGGGCCCTTAAGTTCCCAGGAGAAGGCAGGGCTGTTCCCAGAGAACCTTGGCAGGGGAGCAAAGAGGGAAGTCAAAGGTGGCCCAAGGGGACAAGATGAGCTGGGAAGAGGGTGTCAGGGTGACCAAATGGTGAGATGCTGTGTGCACGTGGAGCTGGGGGGAGAGGAGGTGCCCTCTGGAGGCTGGCCCAGTCCCAGGGGCAAGTCCACTCCCCCTGGTGGCCCCTGTAGAGAGGGCCCAGTAACACGGAACTCTACCTCATGGCAGGGTCATAGCCAGAGAGTGTGGGAGTCATGGGGACCTTGAGCCCAGGGAAAGCCTGGTGAGAGACAGCCAGCTGGAAGAGAATGACAAGGCACCAAGCAATTATAGTTCAGTGTGACAGGTGATCCCACAAGGGGTGGATGGACATTTTGGTAGCATAAGGAAAAACACTTCACTCAGGTTTGCTGGGTCCAGGGGCGTCCCCAGAAGTGACGTCTAAACTGAGACCTCAAAGAGACCCCAACAAAAATGAGTGAGGATGTGCATTCAGGTGCTGCAACCTGAAGCATGTGCAAAGCACCAAGAGGTAAGCGGGTGGTACATTCTGGAAACTGCAAGTGTATTTAGCATTTCTTAATTACATGGCATGTATGGGAACAGAATTAGAAGAGAGATGTCTGGAGACATGAGACGGTCTCAGAAAATGAAGAATCTTTATGCTTTGTCAAGGTGTTTGTCCTTCAGGGGTTTTAAGTGTCGGGGTGATGTGATGCGATTTTCCTTTTAGTAAGCTGTCTGGGGCCCGCATGGAAATTGGAGGGGGCAAGGCTAGAAGCGGAGAGACCATCAGGGGCCTGAGCAAGAATCCAGGTGAGAGGTAAGGTGGCTTGAACTTGGGTAGTCAGCAAAGATGAAGCTAAGTGAGCAGGTCTGAGCCCTGTTTAGGAGGTAGAGTTGGTAGGCCAATTGGAAGAGTGGCAGAAGTCCACCACTGACTTGGATGACAAGGCCTATCAGAGCCCTTCACTAAAGTGGGAACTAGGAAAAGGAGTGGGTCTGGGTGGGAGGTGATGAAAAGTTCAGTTTGAAGCTCAGGTTCAATATTCAAATGAAGGTGGCCAGTAGGATACAGAGGTTCTGAACTCAGAAGAGAGAATTGGGCCGCCGTAGGGGTCTGAGAGTCATCAGCCTAGAGATGTGAACTGAGGCTGTGGGGACAAGAGGACCCCCAGGAGAGCGAGAACACCGAAGGAGAGAAGAGGCAGAGGCCAGCGTCCTCAGACACCTTGATGTTTAAGGGTCAGCCGGAGGAGGCCAGGGCTGCATGGAAACAGCCAGAGAGGGAGGAGGAATGCCAGCCCATCTAATCCTCATAAATACCTCACGTACAGGTGAGGAACCTATGGGCTTTTTACATTGTTTTATTTTATTAGGGTACAAACAGTAAGAAACTCACAGCCAAATGTTGCCCCATCATATAACCGTCCCTCACCAGGAATTCTGGCATGTCTCCTCCCAAACCCCTGTGCTATTGTTTAATGCTTCTATTAGGTTTCTGTGACTTTAGTCAGTCCTTTTTGGAAGAAGAACGAAAATGAAAAAACTGACCGGATTCAGGAGATGCTGTTTGTGCACAGCGAGTTTTGATAGTCGGTGTTTGATACAGGGTGGGCATGGAAAGGATGGTGATGCATTGAACTTTGGTCTTTACTCAGACAGTTGACTCAGACCCCACCTCTAGGCTGCCATCATGGGCTGGCAAGCCTTCTGGAGCCTCGTGACCACTGCCCCACAAACCACCAGAAGGTCTCCTGTCTTTATTATGATGAACCTTTTATTATAGAGACAGACTGAACTCTTTTCTGCATAAAGAATCTTTGGATTGGGTCAGGGAGATCCACCTGCTAAAGGTCACCACCCAGCTCTCCCTGCCTCTGCCTCAGCTAAGCCCCCACTTGCTATTTACATCTCAAGGTCACTGGAAGCAAGGTCCCCAGGGCCAGGCTGGTTGGGTGGGCCATGCTGGCTGGAGGGTCAGGGTTCCTGGTTGCCCACCAGGTCACAGCCGCCCCGTCTCCTGCCCCAGTCGGTTGTCCAGAACCTGGAGCTGCCGGAGGAAGCCTGAGTTGGGGCAGATATCCCGGTGCGCCTGCACTGTCTGGATGGCCTCCACCAGCGTCATGTTCTCGCAGATCATGAGGAAGGCCAGGACAACCGTGGCAGAGCGGCTCACCCCCATGGCACAGTGTACCAGCACGCGGCCTGCGGGGAGACCCAACCTAGCATCAGCTACCTGTTCTCACACCGCCTGCCCCTTAGGGAATCAGGGATGCTTCTGCCCACCTATCACAGCATCCTGGAATACTGACACTGTCCTCATTGTCATATGGGGCAACTGAGGCCCAGAGAGGAAAGGGACTCGCTCAAGGTCACAAAGCAAGTTAGTGGCAGGGTGAAGGTTAGCAGCGGGACTCCCTTCTCCTGGTGCAAGGTGCCTCCTCTGGCATCCCTTGCCACTCTAGCATGGTGGGGGGTCAGTACTCCTGGAGTCCCCTGGGTTTGCAGGGGGTGTCCACCTCCCTCCCTTTCCCCCCAGTTCTGCCCTCTCCCCAGCCCCTGCAGCTCTACACTGAGGCCTCATCTTGGCAAACGCTCTTGAGCAGTTTTCTCTAGGTCCTGTACCTTTTGCCCAACACCTGGCCTCTTACCAAGCGATATGGTTACCCTAACGACCACACTGGACCTTAGTTATATCTATGATTGTTGGTTTCCAGGGTGTCCCTGAAGGGGATGCTCACTAAATGGTAGTAGTGAGCCCCATGAGGTGGGAGGGTTGCTGAAGGACCCCACCATCCATGCTCCTGGAAAAGTAGATAGCCCCAGATCCTGCCTGCACCCCACCTCCACCCCAGTGCCTTCCCCAGCAGCTGACCTTGGGGAATGATGAGGGCACTTTGGATGTATCGAGCAACGGGCAGAAAGTAGACACTGAGGTCGAAGAAGGGGTTGTCATCAGCCTCAATGCCATAGTACTCCAAGGGCATTCCACGGTAGAAGTTGGCACCTGTGTCCACCTGAAACTTTCCTGCGGCAACATTCACGATGTGGGTGATGCCCAGCTGGGTCAGCTTGTTCTTGTCCCGGGCTGCGTACCTGGTGGGGAGGGGCACGGGGGGAGTTGGGAGGTGGGGTAGAGCTCACTGGGTCAGCTCTGGCTGGCCTGGAACTTGCCCCCTTGCCTCCTCTGCCATCCTCCTCCAAGGGTAGACTGGAACCAGTGAACTGGCTCGGGTGAAGGGGCTCCTCTAGTAGGAGTTCAAGACTCCCTTTCACTCAGCCCAACTTTTCTGGAAGGCAGGTCGGCCACATGGCATCAGAAGCCTCGAAAATGTACACTTACTTTGCCCCAGCAGGTCTCCTAGGAACTTAAAGAATCCCAAATGTGCTCACAGACAAATGTAAACTGGATCTAATGTTTAAGATAGAGAAAAAGTGGGGAAAAAAAATCACTAAATAGCCTATAAAAGAAGATTGACTATGGTATAGCTAAATGAAATACTACACAACCACTAAAATGTGGTAGATAGATGCTGGTGAACCAAGAAAGGTGTTGGTGCTATATTGAGAAAAACAGAGGATAACAAAACAGAACATTGTTTTAAAGTGTTTTAAAAGTATGTTGTGCAATTCCATTTAAAAAGTTTTCTATATAAAGCAGATTACAAGATGGGATTATAAAGCGATACCATTTTTGTATGCATTTTTAAAAAGTCAACAAGGATTTTATTACTGGTTATCTGTGTGTGTAGGGGGGATACATATTTGCCCTATTGTTAATAGGATATTGATCTATATTTTCTAAATATTAAGGAAAACATAAAATCCACATATACTCATCCATATGTTCTAAATTTTAAGAAAACTTTTGGGGAAAATGACTCACATTCCACTCTATATATACATCCTAGAGAAACGTGTGTGTTCCCAGGGCACATGTACTAGCTTCTAGAATCACCGTTTATAATAGCCCCAAAGTGGAAACAACTCAAATAGAATAAATAAACTATGGTGTATTCATACAAACGAATAATATATAGCAACCAAAAATGAATGAACTATAGCTACACGTAATGTCGGCGAATCTCCCAATTTTGAGCAAATGACGCCAGGCACAAAATACACAATATGATTCTATTCCTATCACTTTAAAACATAGGCAAAACTAACACAAATGGCGAAACTAAAAAGAAAAGCAAGGAAATTATTGTTTCAATACTCAGTGATTATCTACAGGGAAAAGGGGTATGATGAGAAGGGTTCCACAGGGGCTTCTGAGGCACAACTAATGTCCTATTTCTTGACCTGGGGGGTGAAACTGTTCGTCTATGCTCTGTGTACTTTTCTTAGGTGTGTTCTATTTCCACAAAGTAATAATAGTGTAAAAGGAAATAAACATGTGGAAAGAGATGGTTGGAGGCAAAGAGGGTGCCAACTCTGCCCCTTGGCTCTGGAAGAGGCTCCCCTTCTGTTCTCCCCAACACCCACTGTGGATCGTACTTACGCATCTCCCAGGAAGAGGTTGGGCCAGACTTCGTTGATATGGCTCAGCACGGCAGCCCGAGGGACCCACAGCAAGCGCTGCAGTGAGGCCAGCGTGGGTGGCTGATAGGGGGGCACCTGGACTGCCCCGTGGATCTTGGGCCTCCGGAGGTCCTGTTTCTGCAGCGAGTCCATCCTGGAACAGAGTGGAAACTGTGGTGGCGAGGGGCAGGCTCCCTGCAGGTGGGTCCAGCTGACAGGGAGGCCCAGGCATGGTGCAGTGCCCAGGTGCCACTAGGATGCTTCAGAAGGGCCTCAGTTATTTCACATGAGGTTATTAACCAGCTCAGCTGGGGCTGAGGCCTTTCCCCAGGGAACAAGGGAATCAACCCCTCGTCACTGCTGTGGAGCTGGGAAGCCCTCTCTCCTGCCCTCTCTAGAGGCCCCTGATGTTGGAAGCTTTTTTCAAGGGGCTCTTGGAGTTCCCTGTTTGTAACAACTAGTCAGTGCAGACCCCACCCCTTAAGTCTCTGGTTACTTGGGACTTCATAGGGGTGGGGACTCCAGATGGCTGTGGCCATCAGAGGGCACCTAGGAAGACCCCTGCCAACTGGGCAGCTCATCTCAAGCCCCCTTCTTCGCTACTTCCAGGGCTGGTCCTCAGACTCCCATCCCTGTAACAGGTGCTTGAAGGTCAGAGCCCATCTCTGGAGGGAGGGGCCTGGGCTATGAACTGACATTTGTTAGCACTTCCGTACTGAATGAGCTAATGCCTCTTAGGGGCCTGGTGCCTCACGCATGGTAGGTCCGTATCATAAATAGGAGGAAGCTGAAGCAGGAACATGAAGGTCACAGAGAATAATTTTTAAGTAATGTTCAGTCTTACGGCTGTTAAGGAGCAAGGCCGGGGTTTCAGTCCAGTTCTGTTCTCCTTCAGTTCCATCCCCAAGCCTTCGAGTTACCACCTTCAGGGACTCCAGAGAATCATCGCTAACTCATCTGTCTCTACAGGGGAGCCTAGTGTAACTGTTCCATATCTGCCTATAGGCCCTGGGATTTCATTCCTTACCCGCATGACTCAGGCCAGTGCTGCAGGTCAGGCCTCACCCAGGTGGGGTGGCTTGTGTCAGGAGTCAGCTGGCTGAGGGGGTCCGAGACCCTGCAGAGCTGGGATGTCAGTGGCACCAGAACCTGGGTCTGGTGCTGGGCTTGGAAGGAGTGTCTCTCTTGGCTAACTGTCCCTGGTCCCCTCAACCAGTAACTAGGGAAGGTACAAACTGGGAAGAACTTCTTTGCTCTTTGGTAGGCAGTGCCAGGGCCAGGAAGAGAAATGGGAACCTGGAAGGCCACCGGTTTGGCCAAGCTCACCCAGTGAGCAGTGGGAGGGCAGGGCGGAAGCGAAGGCCCGGTTTTCCCTTTCATCCCCCACTGTGACCTCTCAGGGCAGGCTGAACTGCCTGCCACCTACCTAGGGCATGGTCTGGGCCTGGGAGTCGGGGTGTGGGTGCAGGGACAGGACTCAGCACGTGAGCGGAATGGGGCCGGGGCAGGTTCCGCCCGGAACACAAACGCTATGAAGCAGCTAGAATTCCAGGTCCTCCCCTTGGAGCCCATGGGGGTGGGGCCTGAGAGCAGACCTAGGCCACTGCTGACTGAAGTGCAGACCTTCCAAACGCCCGGACCCCTCTCTGCTTGGTGTCTCTTTGCGATTAAAGGCTCTTGGCCCTGGGACTCCCCATGGAGATGGGAGGCTATGTGAACTGGTGGGAAGAGAACTTTAGAGGGAGCGGGGAGAGCCTGGCCACAGCTAATTCCGAGGTCAAGAGCAAGTCTTTGCTCCTGTCTGGGCCGCGGTTTCTCTTTCTCAACTTAAAGATGCTGGCCTTGCCTGACTTTAAGTAATCTCTGGAGGGTCTGACCTGAGAAAGAGAGAGGAGAGCCTGGGTTTGCAAAAACTACAGGGTACAGCACAGTGTATTGTGTTGGAGTGGGGAGAGTCCAACAGCGACACTGGGCTGGAGCTACCAGCTGGGCCTGCAGGAGCCCCAGGTCGGTTGCGTTGGGGCTTTGGGAAGTCTGGCAGGCGCCGCTGCAGGCCTCTGAGCTTGGTGTGGGGTAAGGCTGCCACCCAGTGGCCAATTGGTGCCTTGCAGCCCAGCGGTGCCTGGGCGCGGATAGCCAGGCTCCGGCTGAGACAGAACTTGTCCCTGCTCCTCCTGGAGGCTCCTGGGAGGAGAAGGAGCCAGTAGAGGGGTCAGGGATGAGGGCTGACCCCTCTACTGGCTCAGCCTCTTCTACTGGCTCACGCCTCAGCCTCTTCGGGGCTTAGGCCCAGGTCTGGAGAAGGGGGCTTTTTCCTCGGACTTAGGAGTACCCCTTGCTAGGCCTCACGTTGGACCTCATACCTGATGCTCATGGATGTACCCCCTACCTGTCTGCTCCATCCCAGAAGGGTCCAGCCCACCTTTTCAGCCAAGGTCAGGCCTAGCCCCCACCCAGCGACTCATCCTTCAAGCTCCAGGCACACCCAAAGAAGGGGAGTTGGTGGCTGTAGCAGCCCCCTGGTTTCTGCCATCCCCAGACCTAGATGCCGAGTGCCCCACCTGACACCTCCTTCCGCATCTCCTCAGCCACGGCAGGGTGAAGCCTGGGCCCAACATCCAGCAGGGACAGGGCCGGCCTGGCTCTTCTCTCCCTTTCCTCTGGTACTCCTCCTGCGACCTTCCTGTGTCTCCCCCCTGAGCTGAGCAGCTGCCTCTGTGGGCAACGGTTTTCCTGAGTCGCTGCTGTTTACAAGTTCAGACATCTGTGTTCTGCCTTTGTTGGTGCCTCTCTGTGTCGCGCTCCCCGGTTGCCTCTGTCTCCCTGCCTCTCACAGGAGCTTGTGCTCCTCCAGCAGCCTCCCAACACACCACCCAGCACGCCGGTAGCCTCAGGCCAAGGCCCAGGCCTCCGCAGGGCAGGGGGCCTCTGTCTGCCATCCACCTCCTCCCTGAAGCTCCAGATGTGCTCCCCTGGTCTTCCCTCCTGTTCACTCTCCCTGCTTTCTCCTCCTCCCCTCAAGGTAGACCACAGGGACTGTGGCCACAGGACAGCTGGGGCTGGACATCTCAGGGCAGGACAAGTGAGGAGTCTGGTGAAGGAAGCCTTGGGGAGGGTGGCCGGCGGGTGGCCTGTGGTGAGCTGCCTGGGTCTCTGCACTCTGTGTGCAGGCCTTGGAGGAGGGCAGACCTGAGCCAAGTTCTCAAGTCTGGAGCTTGTTTCTGTGTAGTCTTCTCTGAGCTAGTTTTCTCAGTGGGGCTGCTGTGAGAATTCCATGAGATAAGAAATGTTCAAGGCACCTCCCACGGGGTCTTCCTCCTGGTAGATGCCCCATAAATGGTGCATCTTACTATTATTATCATCACCATTATTACTCTTTCCCTTTCAAGACTCAGCCATATCCCATGGGCTAATGAGGCTTGGTCGCTAACTCTTTGTATTTCTTGAGTTTTCTTTCTCTGTCCAGCAATAATTATTGTATTCACCACTAACTAAGGACGTACTATGTATCCGAGCTAAATGCTTACATTTTTTTCACTGAATCCGCACGTCACCCTTATGAGGCAGATGGTATCATCATCCCCTACGCCGTAGGTCACACGGCCAATAGGCGTGGGAGCCAGGATTCAAGCCCAGGTCATTCTGACTACTATGCTTTGTCTGTGCCTCTATCTCTGACCCAGTCCCTCCCCAGATCTAACCCACCCCCCCACCACACACACACACACACACACACACACACACACACACACACACAGGCACAGGTGTCCTGGCCCTCATTACCCAGCATGCTCTGCAGCCCCCCTGAAATAGGGGCACTCACCCACCTGTGGGGGTATCTGGCCCAGGCTGAGGTCTTCTCTGACGGGCACTTTTTGCTCCCGGCTTCCAGCCGCCTGTCTCTGCACGCTTGATGCTGTTTCTATTTTTTGATCGGAGTTTAATTATAAAGCATGATGTGCTGCTCCCCTCCTCTGGCCTCCCCCTGCTACTCCCAACTCACCCACTGGTCCCCTGGCATGGTCAGTGCCAAGCCCAGCCAGGCACCTGGCCCTGCTGGGAGTAGAGGCAGTCTGGCAGGGGTCTGCCTGTGGTATGTGTGGATGTTGATGTTGCTTGTGAGGCAGGAAGAAGGAAGACTGAATAAGCCATTTTGAAAGGTCGGTTGGCCTTCAAGGGTGATGTGGAGCGTGGGCAGAAAGTTAAAGCTACAAGGATCTTCCATGGAGGGGGACAGGGAAGAGAACAGCCAGATCACACCCACACTGGCCGCACTGCCAACATCACAAGCCAGGTCCAGGGGCCCTTGGTTGGGAGCCGAGGATTACAGGACTGGCCCAGGATAAAGATCCAGAAGACTTAGGCTGAGGGAAGTGGGGGCAGACAGAGATATAAGTGGAGTTCAGAGCAGGTCTTTGGAGCAGGCCCGGCCTTCAGTCAGAAGCTGTGTGTCTGCAAACCGCTCTGCCCTCTGCCAAGCTCCTCCCTCCCCCAGAAGACATTCCTGCACAGGCCTCACTGCTCCTCGAGGCCAGTGAGATGGTCTTTAAAGTCCCTTCCAAGGCTAACGGCTCAGTGAGGGACCTTGGATTTGGGCCTATTAAGAACACTCCCTGCTCTCCAGAGACCCTCTTCATATACCCATACTTTAATACCCTTCCCCACTCATACTCCCAGATGACTGACACACACACAGACGTATGCATACCCGTAGCCACGCCTCCACGGGGTCTCTGAAGCCCGAGCTCCAGGGAGCTAGGGCTCAGCCCCTACTGGGGCTCCCTGAGCCCTGGGGAGAGCTGATGGAGATGGCCGTGGCCAGGGGCCATCATAAACGCTTAGAATCCCCCCTCCCGTGTCCCCCCACTCCTGAGGGAGACAGGGAAGAGAACAGCCAGATCACACGCCCGAGGGGCCTCAACCAGGAGCCCCTTCCCACCTGTGAGAACTGGAGACAGTGGCTGAGAGGGGGTGCAGGCAGCAGGAGGAAGTGCATGGAGTTGCAGGCTCTAGGGCGGACCCCACACTGGTCTCTTACCATCTTCTGCGTACCCACCTGGGCCAGAGCCTCCAGCAGCACCAGCAGGGCCAGTGCCAGGGTGGCAAAGTGGCAGAGCCCTGTGGCAGGGAGTAAGGACCAGTTCTGGGGGAGAGATGAGCTCCATGTTACAGGCAGGTAAACCATGGTTCAGATTGGCTGGGACTCATCAGGGCAGGGACAAGAGCTGTCAGATAAGCCTGCTTCTGCCTTGAGCCTCTGTGTAAGGTCAAGTGGGTACGGGTGCCGAGAGAGATGAGGCAAGTTCGGGGCCCAGGGCTCATGGAGGGAGATGACCTCCCCAAAGCCCCCTCATCTCGCAGAGTCCCCAGCCCCAGGGCTGCTGTGTACAGTCACACAGGTTGCTCACTGCACAACTCCCGGGGCTCCAGCTGTTGGACGCACCCCCAGTCACGGTGCAATGCTGTAGACCAAATGATTCTCCCAAAGCTAGCTGCCCGAAGGGAGAGATGCTGAGGGCTGAGGTCAGAGTATTTTAGGGCCCCAGGCCACGGAAGTGGGATGATTGGGCATGATCAGAGATTTGCTGTTCTCCCAGGTTCCCAAACCTTGTTTAGAGGAAAGAGAGCAGGATGGGAACATGCCATTCCTGTCCGCCTCTTGGCTCCCACACCTGCAGAACTCCCCACGACAGTTTCCCGCCCAGCTTCACCCCAGGCCTAATCCCAACGCCAGCTACAACCCTCATTTTCTTCCTTTACACTCAGCCCCAAACTCTAAACCTCGCCCTCCATCCTGCCCTAATCCCCGACCCCAAGATGCTCATCGTCCTGACAGCATGTGGGAAGGGGTCGATATTGCTCAAACGCTCCCCTTGGTTGGGCTGGCTGTGCATTCAGAGACAAAACCACCTCTTATGTGTGGGGGCAGGGGGAGATTCAGTCCATGCCTCAGGGAAGGTCTTGGCAGGAGGAGGAAGCTGCTGCTCTTCAAACTCCCAGGAGAGCCTAGGCCAGTGCCCCACTCCCACCTGGCAGTGGTGGGGCACAGCCAAAGTCAGGGTTGAGGAGAGATGAAGGAAGGAGCAGTATGGGTAGCAGGAGCTGGAGGCTGGATAGGGGGAATGGAGAGCAGCTCTGGAGGCTTAACCTTCCATCAGATGGCCCTCGGTGGGGATGTTGAGTGTGAGGAAGATGGGCTGTTGGGGACAGTCCCAGCCTGGGCATGATGGGAGAAGAAGGGCAGTAGGAATTCTGCAGCTCCTTCACAATCTGGCACCCTCACAGCCACTGACCCCAGAAAGAGGCACCCCTGCCTCTCCGTTGAGCTGGAGGAAAACACAGAGCTGACGCCAAAGAAATTGCGGCAGCACCTTGGCAACCATTTGTGGGCTGGGAGCCTGAGAAGCATTGTTGCTGCTAGGGGAGCGCAACTCCTTCTACTGGGCAGCTGGGGACGCTGGGGCCTCCGGCGGAAGGGAGGTGCCTTGGGAAGAGGAGGTATTGGGGATCTGTTCCCCTTAGGCAGCTTAAAGACGGGGCGCTATTCCTCCAAATGCACTGAACATGGAACAGGAGGAAGGCAGAAGGTAAATGGACAGACTTCAGGGAAACCTTTATGTCCTAAAGGGTCCCCAGGACCAGAGAGGGAGGGAGGTTAGGGAGGGGCCTTCTGTAGGTCTCTGAGATCACATTGGGTGGGGTGAAGGTAGACAGTGGGATGCTGGGTCCAAGGCAGAGAACTGAACGGTGTGGCGACAGAAGAACTTTATATCAAGCAGGGCTTGTGTGAGGAGGTCATGGCGGGCGGCAGGAGCACCTGTTCTCCTTCCCCGTGGTGGGAATGGATGCTCAGGGCTGACAGAATTAACTAAGCTTGGAGCAATAGCTGCAGGACACTTTTTCCCTAGAGCTGGGTTCCAGACCTGAGGAGAGGGTGTGCAGAGGCGTGGGAAGGGCCAGACAGCCCTCAGGTGCAGGACTGGCTGTGCTGCTGCCTCGGTGGGGTTCAGGTGAGCCCCACAGGCTTTCAGCCAAGGAGGCAGGACAGATCAGCATTAGGACCAGGTTGGAAGGCCTCACCTCTTCCATTTTATGCTTTCCACCCCTTTCCTTCCTAGCCTTTCCATCTTCTCTGGGTCTGAAGAATCTGGGTGGGCTGGAGAAGAGGGTCCTAGGAGAGGGGTGCCTCAGCCAGGCCCAGGTGAGACCTTGGATTGGTGAGGGGAGCCCAGAAGCTTGGGGAACGGGCCAGGCCCCCTTCAACCCTCTCTTCCAGCCACACACAGCCTTGATCTCCAACCTCTGAACTGGTCCCATCCATGTCCCCTGCCAGCCCTCACCCAACCCCTTACTTCCAATCGTACCCTTGCCCTCTGCCCAGCCCTCACCTGACCTCTCACTGCTAACTGTACCCAGCCCCGGCCCCTCACGCCCTGCCCGACCCTCACCTGGCCCCTCAGCTCCGGCCTGCACCCTGCAGCTGCTGGTCCAGCCGGCAGAGCTGGTGGAGGAAGCCTCGGTTGGGGAAGACCCATCGGTGCTGCCTCACGGCGATCACTGCCTGACGCAGGGACAGCTGCTGGCGCAGCATGAGGTAGGCGAGGACCAGCGTGGCAGAGCGGCTCACCCCTACCACGCAGTGCACCAGGACCCTGGCTGAGAAAGACATCCTGCTGAAAGACCCTTTCCCACCCACCAGCCCGCCCAGGGGCTGAGGTGCGGACCCAAGTTCCTTTCCCTCCTCTGCCCTGGGTATATTCTGTGACCCTGAGTAAATCATTCAGCATGTATGGGCCTCCATTTCCTGCTCTGTCAAATGGGCACACCAGCACCTATTATGCCTACCCTTGGGATGGGGTTCACACTCCCCAACGTGGCTCACAGGACCCTCTGTGAGCTGGCCCCTGCTGACCCTGCAGCCTCACCTCAGGCTGTCCCCCCACCCCCCACCCCTCAGCTCTAGGAACACTGGGTAACTTTCAGTTCCTTGAAGCTGTCATGGTCCCTGGCCTCCAGCCTTACCACATGCTATTTCAACTACCTGTAAAAGGTCTCCCCTTCTCTTGGTCTGATTAACATCTACTAATTTGTCAGGTTTTGGCTGAGACATGGCTTCCTGACCACTCATGGTATCACTTGAATCACAGAGCAGCTCATCCTTTTTGCATGTGGCCCGGTGAATACAGTTGTAGAGGGAAGTCCCCCCCACCCCACTTCCCTTTGCTCTTCACATTTGCCCACTCATCTGAGTAGCGCTTGTAATACTTCACAGTTTGACTGTCTTTCCACCGGGAGCCCTGCCTTGCCTAAGTGTGGATTCCCAGTACCTAGCTCCGTGGCTGGCACAGAGAAGATAATAGTTGGTGAATGAATGGTGAAGGAAAATGAATGTCAGAGTGCCTTGGATTGAACAGTGCTATGAGCCATAGTCTTGTCTTTCCCACGACACAGAGAAACTGAAGTCCAGAGAAGACACTGGCTCACCCGGGGTCAGGTGGCAAGGGGCATGGCTCTCACCCAGGATGAACATGAAGCAGCTTCCCCAGGCTCCTTTGTTGTACCCCTGGTATTAGAAGATTTTTTCCATTCGAAAGTACTTTGGGGCAGAAGCCAGACATCTAGGTACCAGATAGCAATGTCCCAAGGCTGAGTGATACAGAAAGAACTGTTTTGTTGTTTGGGAGACCTGGCTTCTAGCCCCAGGGCTGCTCCTAGCTCGTGGCATGACCTGTATTCTAGACCTCAGTTTCCCTATCTGTGAAGCAATGCTGTTGGATAAAGTGCTGGAACACTGAGCAGAGAGTTTTAAAAACCTGATGGCCCTTTAAAAACTAGGGGTGTGAGGACACTGATGTTTAAGGGGAAACTGGACATCCCCCCATGACTGAGCAGGATGCGATATGGGTTCAAACCCCAAGTCTTACCCCCGGGTGTGCTGAGGGCACGGTGGATGAAGTCAGCTGCAGAGGAGAAGTAGGCACTGATGTCGAACTCAGGGAGGTCGTGGGCTGGCACCCCCAGGTAGCTCACAGTGCTGCCGTAGAAGTCAGGGCTGCCCTGACAGTGGAGGCCCCCATGGGCAGCATTCAGCACGTGGGTGATGCCCAGCTTCCATAGCTCAAAGCGGTTATTTGCCGTGGCCCTGGGGAGGGGAGGAAGGGGAGCAATGAGGTCCAGGAAGGCTTTGTCTGGACCCCCGCTTCAGAGCGATGAATCCATTAGGGTCCAAAAGGAGCCAGAAGGAACCCATGGGGTCTGCGGCTCACAGCCCCACCATAGGAGCTTTCTGGTAGGGGAGCTGGTGGTCAAGGGATTTAGCTTTAGCCTCTCTTTGCTCCCTGAGGCAATCCACCCTTGCCTTGGCCAGGACAGGAAGGAAAAGGATTGCTTCGGCCCTGGGACCCAGCTGCACCTCCCTTCTTGCCCCATGCCCTACCATGCATATCTGGCCTCTCCTGGCCACTACCTCATACCTGCTTCTAATCTGCAAATATTTAAAGGTGACACCTCCCCTGATTCACCTTCAGTCAGCCTTCCTCACCCACTCTGTGTCCAGAGGAGGGAGGCTGGAACCGGAAAGGCAAGCTCTCTGTCCACCTCATCTCATACCGCAAATCACCATTCCCCAGTCCTTCCCCCGCCCCAGACCCTCCAGTTGTTCTGGATGTGCCAGAAGACTCTGGGAACCTCTGGGAGCTCCCTTCTTTCAGGTAGGCAAAGTCTCTGCTCCCCCTGGTGGCTGCACCTGCTCACTGCACTGTCCCCAGTACAGAGGGGTCCTGGAGAAAGTCCCTAGCCTGGGAAGCTCAGAGAAGAACTATTGCCCTTATACCCACCCCACCCCCATCTCTGGTGAAGATCCCAGGAACTGTCTCTCCTTGTCTCCACCCCCTTATCCCTTCAGTCAGCTACCACTCACGCATCTCCTATGTAAAGGTTGGGCCAAACTTCGTCCACGCGGCTGGAAGAAAACTTCCCTGCCCTCAGGAGCTCCTCTAGTTCCAGGACAGTGGGGCAAGGCGTGACTTCGGCATCTCCCCTCAGCTGTGGGAGCGAGGCCTCCGCCATGGGCCGGCCCACCTGCCCCTCTGTCTCTGCGGTCACAACTCTGCCTCTCCAGTGTCATTCCTTTCCTAGAGATTGGCAGGGACAGGTGAGACAGCAGCAAGTGACTCAGCAAGTCACAGGGGCCTCTAGAGAGAACAGGACATTTTCCTCCCCAGGCCACCCCCTAACCCCAAATTCCATGACAACATGGAATCAGACATACCTCTGCAAGTCACCTCTCAGCCTCAGTTTCTTCACCTCTGATGTAAGAATTGTGAGGATTAAATGAAACAAAGGATATTCTGCATCTAACACATAATAGATGTTTAATAGATTTAGACTCCTGTGTAAGGCTATTTGGTTCTGAGGACTGAGTTAAAGTAGAGATCTGGGGTGCAGAGGAGGTGATTGCCTCCAAGGATTCGTGATAGGAAAAGTTCTTCAGGCCTGGGTCACAAACTAAGTGGGAGCTGTATGGCTATTGGATGAGCTTCTGGATTATGGGGCTCAGGGGAGGGTTCCTGAGTTATAGAGTCGGAGAAAAGTGGCGAGGAGGCATGGAGGACCTCATCTAAAGGGTGCCCACAGGGTTTATGGGGGAAGGTTTGAACAGTGGTTCTGTTATGAAAATGGCTGATTTCACAAAAGAGAAGGCTAAAATGGGCTGCATATGTCAAAGGGGGGGAGAAGGGAGATGAAAGTTCCCCTAGACTTTCTGAAGAACCAAAGGGCTATCATCAGAAATATTTTGGGGAGGGGGAGGGAGAGTCCTCTGCCTATAAGGGCTTTTGTCTTCACAACAGAAACAGAGAAAAGTCTGTATCTGTCCTTCTGCCAGAGCTAGTTATGGGATGAAGAAGTGATATGTCTTGCCGGCTCTCAGATGACTTCATGAAGGCTTGATCCGGGGCATGAGCTGCAGTGGGGAGGCTCCCAGCTGCCTCTGGCTTTGAGTCTGCCTCGAGGGTAAAGGCCACACCAGGGCATTCCATGGTAGCAGTTTGCACTCATGTCCACTCCAGAGCCTGTCCCCACCCCCATCAGAGCCACTGAAGTCTGCCTTGCACCGCCTGGGAAACCAAGGCCAAGAAGGGGCTGGAGCCCAGGTCGCAGGTGGTTTTGGACTTGGTTTACACCAATGCTAGGCCTGGGCTGGGGGCTTCCCTCAGGGTGGGGCAGTATAGTAAGGTGAAAAGAGCATAGGTTCTGAAGTCAGGCAGATTTGAGTAGGAATACTGGCTTTGGCACATATTAACTGCCCAACCTCAGGCAAGTTTCTTGGCCCTTCTGTGTTGTAATACTCTGTAGAGGTGGCACAAGGATTAAGTGAGATATTTATATGGCATTTGGCATAGGGACTCTCAGAGAATAAAGGGGCAATAAGTGGTAAGAATGATTGGAGGTTGGCTATTGGAGAGGAGCTGGCTCCCTCCGAAGGAATTAGGATAACCTCCTCTGGCCCCCAAACACTATTTGCTACTCCCATAGGCCCCGCCCCATCTCTGCTAGCCCCTCATCTTACACTTCGGCTTTGGGCCTGACGCATGCGCTCTCGGGTTTCCTTGCTGCGGTTTCTAGCTTCCATTCTCCCCTCGCGCCCATCTTGAGCCCCGCGTCCCTTCCGGTTTTGGCCCCGCCCCCGCCCTAGGGCTCCGCCTCCCGCCGGTAGGGCCCCGCCTCCCGAAGCAGTTCCGGTTCGGATTCGAGCGGCTGCCGGCGCGGGTGAGACGAGGGCCGGCCGGGGCAATGCCTGCGCGCAGCCGCCACCGCCCCAGGGTCCACTTCGGCTCTCCTACCCGGGCTCCACCGCCGCTTCTTGAGGCGTCTCACTCCGGCGAGGCTCGGAGGACGCCGGGTTCCGACAGCTGCTCAGACGCCGACTCGGAGGTGGGTCTGGGGAGCCCGACTCGGACCGCTGAGGTGAGGAGGAGCTGAGGCGGGGAAGAGAGGCTTTGGGAGGCGCCTGCAGCCAAGGGTGAGTGGAGAGTCGGGGATGGAGCCGGAGGCTGCCACGGACAGGGGTTCGGAGGGGCCCCGGGAGACCGTTGAGGGAGCGTGGAGAGTCCCCTTTAGCATGGAATCTGAGGGAAATGGAGGTTGTTGAGCCGAGGGCCTGAGGGGCGTGACGATGGCCCGAGGCAGAGGGGTAAGGAGAGGTCGAGGGGAGAGCGAGAGGGAGTGGGAGGCTGAGGGAGATGTGGCCTCGAAGAGGCAGGGGCTTGAAGGTTTTGGAAAACCGGGTAGTGAGGCAAAAAGACCGAAGGGGTACCGCGGGAATATGGGACCGGGGGAAGAGATGCTCTGAGATTTGGCACTGGGGGCACGGAATCAGAGGAGCCGGACCAAGGTCGATGTTACCACCTGGCCAGAGAGAGGGAACCGGGGTGGGACTGACAAGATCGCTGACCAGAGTGGGTGGTGGTAATTAGGGGAAGGATTTAGGCTTGAAGAGGAAAGGGCTATCGGGTGGCAAGTCGTCTGGCTTTAAAGGCCAGAAAAAGAGAAATGGGGTCAAGAAAGAAAAGGAGCCCTTGGAGGCTCTAATTTAGGGCTTTGGCATTTTCACAGGTGTCTTTCAAAGCATGGACGATCACTAGGGTAATATATTTGGGTCATGGGGCTTTCTCATTTGTGGACAGTGAATACTTTTAAGAATCTGGGGTGGGAGGGTTGATGTTAAACACTGATTTGCCCAAAGGACTAGGGGAAGTAGTGAAAAGGAAGTGATGTTTGGAAAAGATAGTGAAAGGAGTGATTCTGTAAATAAAGATAATCATTTGGCTTTCTTCTAACAGTAATAATGTGTTTCTTTATTTTTCTTTGTATTTTTCTTACATTTAAGTTTATCTTAAGTACCAGACAAGTTTAGACAATCTTTTTTCACAAAAAAAGATTTAATACATTACCTTTAAATTAAAAAAACTAAACTGGAAACAAGAATTTGGACACTTAGATTTTACAGATACTCAGTATCAACTGATTTCACTTTGGTAGCTTGAGTTGACACGTATTGGCCACAGGGTAAAGACGTGATCGTCTGGGTTAAAAAGGTGCATAAAACTGTATGTGAAATCACCACAGTCCAGGAGGCTACCAGATGTTCCTCTCACCTGTAACTCCAGAATTGGAGTTGTGTCTTGAAAATTGGAAGGAGGGTACCTTGACGGATTTGCAGGACCAACGCTTTGCAGATATTGTATGAATAATACTTTTAGTAGAGTTATCTAGAAGACTAAGAATAGAGGATGCTTGTAGTTGTCAGTTAACAGAACTGGGATAGGTGGGTACACAGATGCCTTTTATAGAAGACATCGTACCAAAACCATAATTATGCCAGAAAAATAATGATTGCAGTATTTATACTCTCTTTAGTTGAAATAGATTAATTTTCTTTTGTAATTGTTAAATTATAACATGTCTTTGTGAAATGTTGACTTTAGCCACGTCTCATATGTTGTTTTACTTTTACAACCTTTTATCCTATTATAGGTTTGCAAAGTTGTTGGCATTTCATAACAAACTTTTAATCAAGTATTTCTAGTCTAAATGGGTATCCAACGGTTAAATCTTCATGAGATGATAATTTACTGATTGCAGTAAGCTGTTAATTTATGTGTATTGACTATATGTCATATCTTCAAATGCTCAGTAGACTAATAATTATTTCTTCAAAGGAGAGATGAATTCTTAACTTTGCTTTTAGCTGATGTTAAAAGATTAACTCCTTTTTCTTTAAATTAATACAAACATCCTTTAGTTGAAGAAGTATATATAGTATTACTATTGTTTATTTATGTTTGTTTACCCTCACTAGATTGAGATTCTCTAGAGACCTCTAAGTATGTCTTCATACTTAGCTCTAAATAAAAGTCTTGGCATGTAAAAATTTGCTGAACTGAACCGAAATATAAGAACTCTCTATTAAGGTTACATCTTAATGTTACTGCAAAATTAAAGAAACTGTTACATGAATTTGTACAGTTAATACATTAGCGTCCCTAATAGTTTGTCTTTGTTTTGCCTTGACAGTTTTCACAGCCACTTAGTTGTAAATAAAATCAGTTTTATGGTAGAGCAGTTTCTCTAAGGCAAGAAAATCTATATTACTCCTTTAGAAGCCATTATGACTGCTGTGGCAGAAGATGCAGATATATTTAGATAATCACTTTTGATTTCAGTAGCATCATCGCCATTCTGCAAAGACTCTTTACTTTGCACAACTACTTGTAAACATTTTTATTTTGTTAATCACTAAGATCTTCAATGCTTTTTCAGAACTTTGCCGTAGCTGACTTAGAGACATTTTCATGACTTTTCTGAGAAATGAAATTTGAACATTGTTTTTGGGAAAATGTTGAATCACAGATGTTCTAATGAATATCATCATTATTATTTTGTCTTATAAGAATAACCATATTAACTAGTTATTGTTTCAAAATTCTTACCTCCAGGTCTGATGTAATACTATGGTATTAATAGTAGGATGTACCTAGTACAGCCATTAATCGTAACAGTGATTCTTACTTTAGGTCTTATGATTCTCCTGGCTTTGAGAAATCAGGAGGTTAACTAGAAATTAGAGGAGCATGGGACAGGCATCCTTTGAGAACAATTCAGTGTTTACGTGCTGCCTTTGTCACTGGTAATTTGCCATTTGAATATGTGGATATGGATTTGTGACAGACCTGTACCCCCTCCTCCCGTACACATAGCACCATCATAAGTGGATCTTAACCTAGCTGAGTCTAGACTTCAGGCTTCCATATTTGAAATGTTTTGTTACTTCACTAAATGCTGGGCCCTACTAGTAATAAAATCACCTCACTGCAGAATGTAACATAATATGAGTCTATCTTGGCTTTTGTTTAGGATGGTAGAAACTAGGAAAACGTGGTCATAATAGTTTCAGCACGGTGTTTCACTGTTAAACAGTTTTATGACGTGTACCTTAGAAGAATGTTGTGGAGGCAGAGACCTATGTTTGTATTTGTCTTGAATATTTATTGTGGGCTTAGTGTAGCTTTTGAATTGTGGCTGAGGACAAGAGATTTATTTATCTATTTATTTATTTATTTATTTTATGCTCTGAGATTTGGCAGTGGGGGCGAGGAATTTTTATTTATTTTATTTTTGGCTGCACTGGGTCTTCGTTGCTGCACGCAGGCTTTTTCTAGTTGTGGTGAGCGGGGACGGGGACTACTCTTCGTTGCGGTGTGAGGGCTCCTCATTGCAGTGGCTGCACTGTTGTGGAGCACGGGCTCTAGGTGCACGGGCTTCAGTAGTTGTGGCACACGGGCTTAGTTGCTCCGCGGCATATGGGATCTTCCCGGACCAGGGCTCTAACCCGTGTCCCCTGCATTGGCAGGCAGATTCTTAACCATTGCACCACCAGGGAAGCCCTATATCTATTATCTTGACCCTTTTTTCTGTTCTCTTAAAGTTCTTGACAGGTAAGAAATTCTAGTAGGAGGTGAGAACCATGAATTCTGCTAATTTAGGGTCTTCCTAAAGTTCCTAAGTTAAGCTGTGTCACTGAGTTATTGGAAATGCCTGCAAATTGGCTTTAGTGTGGAACTTTGAGACTAAATTAAATCTATGTCAGTTTCATCAATACAACATTGGTATGAAAGTCAGAGATTGCCAGACCATACATTAAATTTTGGGGCCAAATCCAGTATATTTGCACAATATTGTAATGGAGTTTGAAGTCTGGAGCAAGTTTCTCATTTTCTATTATGTTGATTTGATTTGGGGGTGTAGCATATTTAAGAATGAAGATTTTTACCAGTCAATCTGTCAGACCACAACTACTAGCCTGCCCAAATATTATTTTAATGATTAGAATAAAAATTTGAATTTTATACACTTGGCTTCTTTACTGGTGTGCTCTGACATTTTGCCAGGTTAAGGATTTTTCATCAAACTTACCACTAAATTTTGACCATTGTGTAAAAACTTTTACTACAACTGAGGATATAACCTGCACAGTGTTGTCTGATTCTTATTCATTGAACTGATTCTTATTCATTGAACTGAGACAGTTCTGAATGTGGTAGAGAATTAGGTACAACCAGATAGTGGAAGTCTTAGTTTAAAGGCAAGTTGGAGTCAGAAAAGGTTTGTGTTCTTTGGTATACATGACAACCTTTTTTAATAACGGTATATAATAGTGCATGGTCTGTGCAGCAAAAAAAATGTCCCAAGGCTAAAGTGCAGCCAATAGAATGATAATGTAACTGAAAAAACAATTTAATTTATTTCAAATGTGCTACCCCAAATTCTGCTGCTCAGTGGGATATAGTAAAACGGTAGAAGATCACTGCTAGAGTTTCAAAACTGGTAGGAAGTGGTTCTGGGTCTTTGAAACTTTTGTAATTATAGCAGATTCAGATACTTAGAAACAGTGCTTACTAAGAAAAAGTAAACTACCTTTTGATAACTATAAAGGGAAAATAATAGTTTTTTGTTTGCTCAATGAAAAGATTTTTAATTTAGGATTAAAAAATTTTAATGGGATTTTTTTAAAGCTGCATAGGGACTTCCCTGGTGGCACAGTGGTTAAGAATCCACCTGCCAATGCAGGGGACATGGGTTTGAGCCCTGGTCTGGGAAGATCCTACATGCCACGGAGCAACTAAGCCCATGTGCCGCAACTACTGAGCCTGTGCTCTAGAGCCCATGAGCCACAACTACTGAGCCCGAGCGCCACAGCTACTGAATCCTGCGTACCTAGAGCCCATGTTCCGCAACAAGAGAAGCCACCACAATGAGACGCCCGCACTCCACAACGAAGAGTAGCCCCCGCTTGCCACAACTGGAGAAAGCCTGTGAGCACAGCAGCCAAGACGCATCGCAGCCAAAAAGAAATAATTAATTATTTAAAAAAAAAAACAAACAAGTGTTGGTAAGGATGTGGAAAATTAGAACACTTGTGTGTTGCTCGTGGGAATGTAAAATGATGCTGCTTTGAAAATGGTATGGTGATTTCTGAGAAAATTAAACAGAATTACCAAATGACCCAGCAATTCCACATCTAGATATATACGCAAAAGAAGTGAAAGCAGGGACTTCCCTGGTGGTCCAGCGGTTAAGACTCTGCACTCCCAATGCAGGGGGCCTGCGTTTGATCCCTGGACAGGGAACTAGATCCCACATGCTGCAACTAAGAGCCCGAATGCCACAACTAAGACCAGGCGCAGCCAGATAAATAAATATTTTTTAAAAAATGAAAGCAGGACTTGAAAAGATATTTGTATACACCTATGTTTATAGCAGCATTATTCACAATAACTAAGAGTTAGAAGCAACCCAAGTGCCTACTGATGGATGAATGAATAAACAAAATGTGATATATACATAGAATGGAATATTATTTAGTCTTAAAAAGGAGGGAGGTTCTGATATATGCTACAACATGGATGAAGCTTGAAGATATTATGCAAAGGAAAATAAGGCAGACACAAAAGGACAAATATTGTAGGATTCCACTATTGTATCTAGAATAGTCAAATTCATAGAGACAGAAGGTAGAATGGTGGTTGACAGGAGCACAGGGGAGGAGACAATGGGGAGTTATCGTTCAATGAATATGGAGTTTCCATTTGGAATGATGAAAAAGTTCTGAAAATGGACGGTGGTGATGATTGCACAATGTAAATGTACTTAATTCCACTAAACTGTACACTTAAAAATGGTTAAAATAGTAAATATTCAGTTATGTATAGTTTAACACACACACACACAGAGAACACATCATCATATCTGTGATGCAGGCATTAGAAAGCCAGTACTGCTACTCTACAACTTCAGCTGCTTCCTGACACAAAGTCAGTGACTAGAAACTGGAGAATTACTTGTACACTCACATACAACCAATATTTCAATAGTCTTTCTTGTGGATACCCAAAACTTCAGGAAAATGGCCCCTACTTCACTTTCTGCCTTCCTCTCATGTCAGAGCATCTAGTTGGCTGAACCTAATTCACATTTAGAACCCTAGTTGCTAGGGATCCTGGGGAATAATTTTTACCTTTTTAACCTCTGTAGTACAAAAGACAACTAGAGGGAGATCGGAAAGGATCATGAGTGCCATTTCATCATATTTGTGAAAGGATCCTGAGTGCCGATTCATCATATTTGTCACAGGCACTGAGTCAATGGTGATTCATAGATGGTAATACTCCTTGTAGTCAAGTCATCATTTCCAGTAGTTGGCCAGATTGTCCTGCAGCTGTTCAGTCACAAAGATAGGATAGGACAAAACAAATAGCTTCAGTGAGGCAGAATAGGGAAAAAGTTTGTTGATAGTTATTGTCTCCTTTTGCAGTTCTGGGCTGATTGTGCTTAGTTTGTTAAACCTAATATACAGTATTTGCAGTTTTAATTTGGTAACTGAGTTTTAATAAGCAAATGAGTTATTTATATTATCGTGAAGATAATTTAATGCATATCACTCCATTGGTATGCATTAAAGGCTCATTGATTAAAGAACAGCCATGCTACTGTTAAGAAATACCAGATAAGCTGTTTTTATTGTATTAAGTATGGAGATAAGATCATGGGAAATATGCTGAGCTCTTTTGCTGTCAAGCTGCTGACATCTTTAATTAGTATGAATTAAATTTGGAGAGAAAAGAAATAAAATTTCTAGTAAATGAACAAGTTGATGTGCTGAAAATTGCATTTTTTAATAGTTTTCAAGGGACTTCCCTGGTGGCCTAGTGGTTAGGACTCTGCATTCCCAATGCAGGGGGCCTGCGTTCGATCCCTGGTCAGGGAGCTAGATCCCACATGCATGCTATAACTAAGGAGCCCGCCTGCTGCAACTAAGGCCTGGTGCAACCAAATAAATAAATAAAAATAAATATTAAAAAAATAGTTTTCAAAAATTTCTCACCAGAGTCCATCCAAAAGATAAGAAATGTTTTGTTCCACTCTGTACAGAACAGTCAGCTACTTTAGTTTATCTGTTATCTATGAGTTGGAACTAAGTTTGAGTAATGCCTCTTGATGGTAAGATTCTGCATGAGTGGACTATATTCTCTCAGTGCCTTGATAATAACATATTGACCTTTGATAACTAATTTTTTAATTGCTCATGATTTCAGAATAAACTTCTTTTAAATTTTATCTCAAATTGAAATGTTTCCTTTATGTACCAGTTAACATTTTGGACAGGTACCATGCTTTGCACACAGTGCTTTTTGACGTGGATCAAACTTTAATGACGTAGCTAGGAGTTAGTGTCTAAATAATATGTCAGATTTTTTTGATTTTTTATTCTACTTCTATAAATCTAACCCAAGGCACTGCAGTACTATTTGTAATAGTAATAAAATTGTGAACAGTTGCTGACAGTGGGGAAATGGACAAATTATTGTATAGCCATACAATGGAATGTCCTTTTCAAAGGATAGTTTGATAACATTAGACAGGACTCATGCAATAATGTTAAGTAAAAATGATACAGAATTACCAATGGTATGGTTTCTCTATAGAAATTTTTCCTATAGAAAGTTCTGTGGATGAAAGATAAATAAAAAATTACAAGCATTAGTTCTCTGGGGGGTAATTTTGAAATTATATTTTAAATGTTCTTCAGCAAATATGTATCGCTTCTATATATTTTTCTGTCTTTTTATTGTAGAAGTGCATTACTTTTAAAGATCCAAACAATGCAGAAATTTGTAGACTAGAAACTATAAAAGTCCTTCAGTCACCTACCTAGGCAAATGAAGTCCAGTTTATCAACTTGTTCTTTTATGGATTTTGCTTTTGTTGTCATATCTAAGAAATCTTTACCTAACCTAAGGTCAGAAAGATTTTCTCCTGTGTTTTCTTTTTTTTTTTCTCCTGTGTTTTCTTTTAGAAGTTTTCTAGTTTTAGATTTTACATTAGGTCTGTGATCCATTTCAAGTTAATTTTTTATATGTGGTGAGAGGTATGGATTAATTTTTTTTGCATATGGATATTCATTTGTTCTAATACGATTTGATGGAAAGACTATCCTTTCTCCACTGAATTGCCTTTGCATGTCTGTAGAAAATGAGATATCCATATGTATGTAGGTCTATTTCTGGATTCTCTATTCTGTTCCATTGATTTGTTTATCTTTATGCCATTACTACTTTGTCTTGATTAGGGTAGTATGATAGAATTCTAAAATGACCCCCAGTGACCTTTGTATAGTGGGAAGGACCTGTGAGTCTGATTATCACTCTGATTATGTTATGTTACATGGCACAGTTGACTAAGAAAGGGAGATTATCTTAGTGGACCTGACCTAATCAGCCAGCAAAGGACTGGGCTTTTCCTGGAGAAAGAGATTCTAAGTACAAGGGGCATTCAACAAAGAAAAACAACAGAGAAAAAGCTGGTTTTCAGAATAGGAGGAGGCCCTAAATGCCAGTGGCCACTAAATTTACAGTAATTTGTTACACAGCAGTAGAAAACAAACACTGTATATAGTAAGTCTTGTAATTAGCTATCTAATCTTATTCTTTTTCAAGGTTGTTTTGGTTATTCTGTGTCCTTTGCATTTCCATATCAACTACTGAAATAAGTTTATCTATAAAAAAGTCTGTTGGGATTTTGATTGGGATTCCGTGAAATATATAGATCAAATTTTGGAAGAATTGACGGATGTCAATGAAAAATTAACCAGTCAATCTAAGAAAAAAACGGAAAATTTTATCTGAGCCAAATTGAGCACTGTAACCCAAGAACAGCACATCAGAAAGCTCTCAGAGCTGTTCCACCAATAAGAAGTGTAGGCATAGTTATATAAGTTTTTTTGAGACAGAGGGCTGTACATTAAATGACGTTTTATTGACAGTTACACAGTCCAGATCTAAAAGTCGTGTGGCCCCTTACAAGATCAAGAAGGAATGTTATCTTTCTTTTTTTTATACATTTATTTATTTTTGGCTGTGTTGGGTCTTCATTGCTGCATGCGGGCTTTCTTTAGTTGTGGCGAGCCGGGGCTAGTCTTCATTGCAATGCGTGGGCTTCTCATTGCAGTGGCTTCTTTTGTTGTGGAGCACGGGCTCTAGGCGCATGGGCTTCAGTAGTTGTGGCACATGGGCTCAGTAGTTGTGGCTCACGGGCTCTAGAGCGCAGGCTCAGTAGTTGTGGCGCACGGGCTTAGTTGCTCCGCGGCATGTGAGATCTTCCCGGACCAGGGCTTGAACCCTGCGTGTCCCCTGCATTAGCAGGCAGATTCTTAACTACTGCACCACCAGGGAAGTCCTGGATATATTTTTGATAGGCTGATTGTTGGATAAAAGAAAGAGAGGTGACAAGGATGATTCAATTTACCAAGTTCAAAGGTGGATCCTTAACCACTGCGCCACCAGGGAAGTCCCAAGAAGAAGGAATGTTATCTTTTAAGGAGTTGTCTTGCTGGTGCTAGGAGAATGTTGCTCTTTATGGCTGAGCAGGTATTTATGCCAACGGGGGAGGTTTGGTTGATGCGTAATATAGATACACAGTTCTCAGTAGGGGGGAGAGAGGAGGCCAAAGGGCAGAGAAAAAATTTTTATGTTTGAATTCTTCTTGTCTGGACATAAAATATGAATTTTATTTCACAGCATTTTTATTTTCTTAAAAATTTGAGTCTTTTGACCCACCCATGTCACTATTTATTTAGATCTTTAATTTCTCTTAGCGATGTTTTATAGTTTTTAGTGTACAGATTTTTCCCATGTTTGGTCAGATTTATCCTTGGGCATTTTATAGTTTTTGGTGCTATTGTAAATGGTATTATTTTGTAAATTTCAATTTTTTGATTGTTTATTTCTAGTATATAGAAATACAATTGATTTTTGTATGTTGATATTAAGCAATCTTGCTAAACTAAATTATTAGTTCTAGTAACTTGTATTTGTGTGTATGTGTAGATTCCATTGAATTTTCCACATAGATTATCATATTGTCTGCAAATACAGTTTTGTTCTTTCCTTTCCAATCGTATGCCCTTTATTTCTTCTTCTTGCCTTATTCTACTGGCTAGATTGCTCAGTGTTTTACCAAAATGATGAGAGTAGACAGTCTAGCCTTGTTCCTGATATTAAGGGGAAGGCCTTTAGCCTTTCATCATTAAGTATGATGTTAACCATAGGTTTTTCAAATATGTCCTTTATCAACTTGATGAAGTTTCTCTTTATTTCTCGTTTGCTGAGAGTTTTTCATTGGGAATGAATACTGGATTTTGCCAAATGCTTTTCTGTCTTTTGAGTTATTGTGTGGTTTCCCTGTTTTAGCCTATGGTGAATTATTTTTATTTTCAAGTGTTAAACTAACTTTGCACTCCTGAGATAAACATCACTTGGTGATGTTGTATTATCCTTTTAAAATATTGTTGGATTTGATTTGCTAAGATATGTTTAAATTTTTTGCTTTCACGTTTGTAAGGGCTCTCAGGCTGTAGTTTTATTTTCTTGTAATGTCTTTGTCTGGTTTTGGTATCAGGGTAGTACTGGCCTCATGGAATGGATTCAGAAATATTCCCTCCTCTTCTGGAAGAGTTTTATTTTAGTAGACCATTTCTCCCAACTTTTGTGCTATTGTTGACATATTTTACTTACATATTTACCCATATATCTACCATTTCTGGTATTCATATTTTCAAATGATGGCATTTTTGTTCTGCCTGAAGGACTTCCTTTTCACATTTCTGGTAGCTCAGGTCTGCTCGAGATGAAATTATTCAGCTTTTGTGTGTCTGAAAAAGTATTTGTTTTACCTTTGTTTTTGATCGACATTTTACCGGTCATAGAATTATAGGCTGATCATTGTTTTTTCTTTCAGTCTTTTAAAGACATTGTTTCACTGTCTTCTAGCTTGCAATGTTTCCAGTGAGGAATCTGCTATCATTCTTATCTTTGTTCCTATGTGTATAATGTGTGTATCCTCTCTTTTTACTTTTAAGATTTTCTCATTGTCATTGATTTTGAGTAATTTGATTATGATATGGTGTGGTATAGTTGTTTTTTGCTTGTTTGTTTTTTATTTATTTTCGGCTGTGTTGGGTCTTTGTTGCTGTGTGCGGGCCCTCTCTAGCTGTGGGAGCAGGGGCCACTCTTTGTTGTGGTCCACGTGCTTTTCACTGTGGTGGCTTCTCTTGTTGTGGAGCATGGGCTCTAGGCGTGTGGGCTTCAGCAGTTGCGGCTCCTGGACTCAGTAGTTATGGCTCGTGGGCTGTAGAGCACAGGCTCAGTAGTTGTGGCGCACGGGCCCAGTTGCTCCGCTGCATGTGGGATCTTCCCGGACCAGGGCTCGAACCGGTGTCCCCTGCGTTGGCAAGCGGATTTTTAACCACTGCACCACCAGGGAAGCCTTGGTGTGGTATAGTTTTTTGTGTGGTTCTAATGTTTGGAATTTATTGAGCTTTTTGATTTGTGTTTATAGTTTGCACCAAATTTTGAAAAATGTTAGCCATTGTTACTTCAGATATTTTTTTCTGCACTCTCCTCTCTCTCTCGTTGTTTGGGGACTACAATTATGCATCTATTAAGATGTTTGAAGTTGTCCCACCTCTCACTGATATTCTTTTCGTTTTCTTTTTTTTTTTTTTTAATCATGGTAAAATATACATAACAAACTTATATTTTAGCCATTTTTAAGTGCACAGTTTAGTGGCACTAAGTACATTTACATTGTTGTGCAACCATCACCACCATCCATTTCCAGAACTGTTTCATTATCCCAAATGGAAACTTTGTACCCATTAAACAGTAATGGGTATTTGTCTCCTACTGCACAGTCCCTGGAAACCAACATCTACTTTCTGTCTCTATGAATTTGACTACCAAGTGAATCATACAATATTTGTCCTTTTGTGTCTGGCTTATTTCACTTAGCATAATGTCTTCAAGATTCCTTTTAAAGGCTGAATAATATTCTCTTCATTTTTAAAAATTCTGTTTTTCCTGTGTTTCATTTTGAATAATTCCTATTGTTATGTCTTCAAGTTTACTATACTTATGCAATATCTGATCAGCTGTTAATCCCATCCAGTGTGTTTTTTATTACATATCTTGTAATTTCATCTCTAGAAGTTTGAGTTGGATCTTTTTTATGTGTCTATATCTCTATTTAACTTTTTGAACATATGTAATACAGTTATCATAACTATGTTAATTTCCTTGTCTGATAATTTTATTATCTGTGTCAGTTCTGGGTCAATTTCAATTGATTTTCTACTCATTATAGAAATTTTTTTACTATTATAGAATTTTACATTATAGAATTTTTCTACTCCTTTGCATGCCTGGTAATCTTTGGTTGGTTGCCAGACATTGTGATTTTACCTGTTGGGTGCTGAATACTTTCTTATTCCTATTAATATTCTTCTGCTTTGTTGTGGGATGTAGTTAAATTACTTGAAAGCAGTTTGATCCTTTTGGTTGTGCTTTTAAGATTTGTTTGGCTGGACCAGAGACATGTTTAGGTTTTGGGCAGGATTTCTCAATATCAGCACTATAACACTTTGGGTCAGATAATTCTTTGTTGTGAGGGGCTGTCCTGTGCATTGTAGACTGTTTAACAGCATCCCTAGCCTCTAGTCTTTAGATGATCCCCTAGTTGTGACAACTACAAATGTCTCCAGAAATTGCCAAATATTTTGGGGTGGGCAAATTGCCCTCAGTTGAGAACTACTGTTTTTAGGGTTAATTTTTCCTTACTACTATGGGAAGATCTTATTGTGTACTCTACCCAGTGCCCCATGAATCATGAGATTTTTCATTTTTTTCCAGTCTGGTTGTTTATAGTAGGCACTTTTAGTGGTCTTGTGTGAATACTGGGCGTTATTGCCTCTAATCTTTCTGGGTGGTTCTTTTTTCAGTCTTGTTTGGTTTCCTCACATACATGTGCTGATCAGCATTCAGCTGCCTATTCAAGGGAGATCCTTTGCAAATCCCTGGAGTTCCATCTTAGTCTGCTTAGGCTGTTAAAACAAAAATACCATAGGCTGGGTGGCTTAAACAACAAATCTATTTCTCACGGTTCTGGAGGCTGAGGAGTCCAAGATCAAAGTGCCAGCAGATTTGGTGTCTGTGAGGACCTGCTTCCTAGTTCATAGGTGGTCATCTTCTAGTTGTGTCTTTAGATGACAGGAGGGAAGAGAACTCTTTGGGGTGTCTCTTATAAAGGCATTAATTCCATTCACGAGGGTTCTGCCTTCATGACCTAATCACCTCCTAATACTATCCTATTGGGGGTTAGAATTTCAACATATGAATTTGGGGGGAATATAAACATTCAGTCCATGACAAGTTCTCTGTGTATCTTTCTCCTCTCTAGTATTCTATCCCAGGTACACTGCCATCTTGATTTCCCTAGATTCTCAGTTCCATTGCAACTCACCAAGTCTGCTGGGTCTCACCCAGTTTATATCCTGTACCACTCATGGCTGGGGCAGTAGGGCTCACCTTGTTTCCTACTCTCAAGGATCTCCTTTGTTGTCTGGTGCCCACTGTCTTGAAACTGGTTTTCTCCCCATATATTTAATCTATTTTTTGGCTGTTTCAGGTGGAAAAGTAAATCTGGTTTCTCTTATTGCATCTTGGTCAGAAGCAGAAGTCCCTTTAACTGATAGTTGATTCATATTAATTATTGGTTAAAGCTGAAAGTATTCTGAAACATTTACTTACCTAATTTCTTCATTATGTATATTTGTATGAAACTTATAGCTCTCATATTCTTCGTTAAAAGTCTCCTGTCCCCTGTAGTTCCTGTGGTACAATGTAAATATTAAATTGCCTTGAAGCCTTTTATCATCTGTTAATATACCTCTTTAATGCAGGTTTTCATAGTGTTATCTAAGTATGTAGTAGCACACAATTAACGGTTGTGCCCTGACCTGATGTAGCACAACAGTGCAATGTGTCATGCTTTTAGGGCATTGCCACAGCAGGCTCAAAGACTTCCAGGAGGCTTTCTTGTATGATAACTCATATTTTCTAGCAGCTAAAACATCAGCATCAAAGCCTGTTTGTTAGCCAGATTGAGGGTGTAAAGAACGGATTGTTAGCCAGATTGAAGGTGCTATAAGACAGAAAAAAAAAAAACAACCATGAAGGAGATCATTTTGAGCAGTGTGTGAGATGAAACTACTGAAGAATAAGGCTAAAAGGATGGGGGTGACTTGGAGCCCGTTGGTGGTAAGCTGTTAGAAAAAGGAGAATGGTAGCAGAATAGAAGTAAAATAGAAGGAATCTGGCCTTATTTTGTATGAGAAGAGCTTCTCATACTTATTACATCGTAATTGTTGCAGAGTTTGTAGCATGTGTTCGTTGGATATTCAGGGATGAAATAATTTATTCAGAGAATACCTTGGGGAAAAGATATGTATGTAGTGTGTAGGATGAAGCCATCTGGCTATCTATATGGACTAAAACATAGCAAAATCATTTAAAATGGAACTATATATATGTAATACGTGATATAAAATTATATATATCAATGTGTATAAATTCCATGAGTTGAAAGTGAATAAATCATAATTCCTTGGCCTTTGGGATGACACTGATATACTGTATGTAAAAATAAAAAAGTTGAGTACGATTTTTTGTAGCTCTGCAGTATATAAAACATGTCCTTACAGATGCATGTACTGTTAATTTTTTAAGACTGAAAAGCTATTGTGGATTAATACTATTAAAAGCTCTGTTTTGAAACACTGTGATTTAAGGTTTCCAAAAACTAGGATTGCTTTTTAGTAATTAAGAAACAAATATTTAATGGGCATGTTTCTTGTTGGCTGAATACTTTTGATGGTATAAGAGGTACTTGGGTAGTTGAGTATCTGCCTTTTTCAGGTGATTATAGGTATTCATGGCAAGAGTTTGTGTGGATAGAAGAATGCAGAAGTAGCAGCTTTTTACTTTCCTTAGCATAAGGAAGCATAGAAAGTTTTTCATAGCCAAAAATGCATGTTGTAAGGGAATGGTAAGCACTAAAATCAGGAATTACTACATCTGAGAGGAGAGGAAGGGGTTGCTATCAGGGAAGGACATTCACTTGTATTGATGTTTTGTTTTGCTTTTAAAGCAAACTTTTAAAATCAAGTTCAACATATGTAAAATGTAGATCATACGTATACAGATTGATGAATTTTCACCTGTATAACTAATACCCAGATTAAGAAACAGGACATATGTATTGGAACTGTTTTTTTTTTTCTTTCAAGCTGGGTAGTGGGCACATGGGTGTTTGTTGTGTCATTCTTTCTCGTTCTTCTTCTTCTTTTTTTTTTTTTTTTTTGCGGTACACGAGCCTCTCACCGCTGCGGCCTCTCCCGTTGCGGAGCACAGGCTCCGGACGCGCAGGCTCAGCGGCCATGGCTCACGGGCTCAGCCGCTCCGTGGCGTGTGGGATCTTCCCGGACCGGGGCACGAACCCGTGTCCCCTGCATCGGCAGGCGGACTCTCAACCACTGTGCCATCAGGGAAGCCCCTCTTCCTCTTTTTTAATGCTTTAAAGTTTACCTACTGTGGGTTTTTTTTTTTTAATATAATATTTATTTATCTATTTTGGTTGCACCAGGTCTTAGGTGCGGCACGTGGGCTCCTTAGTTGTGGCATGTATGTGGGATCTAGTTCTCTGACTAGGGATCAAATCCGGACCCCCTGCATTGGGAGCGCAGAGTCCTATCCACTGCACTACTAGGGAAGTCCCCTTACTGTGTTTTTTAAAAATCATCTCAGAAGGAAATATGGTCTTTAGAGATCTGGAAAATGTCAGAAAGCCCACAGGCTTTAGTAGTTGAGAAAGTACTTTAGGGAACTAGGTTTTTTCTCCATGTAGGCCTTTGTCTCCCGTATATCTGATAAAGTTTATAAACCTGATATAGGCCCAAGTTACTGAACATTTTAAAATGGAAAAAGAACATAAACAGAACTGTGTGGGATCAAAGTAGTAAAAATTATTAGTACTTTTTGAAACAGTACATTGTTGGCCTTTTATAATTGCAGTATAGGGAATTCTCCAGGGGTCCAGTGGTTAGGACTCCGTGCTTTCACTGCTGAGGTCCAGGGTTCAATCCCTGGTCACGGAACTAAGATCCTGCAAACCACGTGGTGAGGCCAAAAATTAAAATTAAAAAAAAAAAAAAGGAAATACTATAATTGCAGTATAAAATATGGCCCCTCAAATTTATGGTACATTGAAATGTTTTATCACTAAATCTCAATGATAGTTTAAGAAGAAAATTCCTTTTTCAGTTCTGTAATGGAATATTCAAGGTATAGAAAGAAATGAGCTGTTAAGATATTTATAGATACTTAATATCTAGTAAAGACTTTATATCTGTTGTAGAAATTATTTGTATAGTAGATAGAAATATGCTTAATCTAAGGGGTTTCCTGCAGTTAGTTATCTATCTGCCTTTGTGGGGTTGTGTGTTTTGTTTTTTCTTTTTGCGGTACGCGGGCCTCTCACCACTGTGGCCTCTCCTGCCGCGGAGCACAGGCTCCGGACGCGCAGGCCCAGCGGCCATGGCCCACAGGCCCAGCCGCTCCGCGGCATGTGGGATCCTCCCGGACCGGGGCACGAACCTGCGTCCCCTGCATCGGCAGGCGGACTCTCAACCACTGTGCCACCAGGGAAGCCCGGGGTTGTGTGTTTTTTTGGAGGCGGGGTGGGGGGGATACTTATTCCACGAACATGAAGATTTCTGAAATTTGATTTATTTTTACGTATAACAAATCTTTCTATATATCTCATTTTATGAAAAGTGTTGAGTTATTTTTCTCAATTGTTCTCACCAGTAGGCTTTTTCTAATTAAGTTATGGCTTGCTGTGGTGTGGAAAAGCCATTTGTAAAATACTACCAAAAAAACATTTTGCAAAAATGTTCAGTCATTAGCTTTCCTTTTGCTATTGGGGTTATATGCATATAATTATTAGAATGTTAATCTGTTGAGAACTACTCATTAATGAATAATTTTTGTTTCTTTTACTCTCGTCTGGAAGCCAATAGGGCAGTGTAGATGAATTACTGTTTCTGATGTGTTTACGTGTATTTTGTCTTCAAAGGAGTTCTTAGGATACCCTGAAATTTTTTTTTATTTTCCTGTTTTCCCTTGACAGGCAGTGGAAGAGGAAATGGCTTTTCCTAATCAGCTCTGCATTCGCCGCTGGACTACCAAGCATGTAGCTGTTTGGCTGAAGGATGAAGGCTTTTTTGAGTATGTGGACATTTTATGCAATAAGCACCGACTTGATGGAATCACATTGCTAACATTGACTGAATATGATCTCCGGTCTCCTCCTCTGGAAATCAAAGTCTTAGGGGACATTAAAAGGTTAATGCTGTCAGTCCGAAAATTGCAGAAAATACATATTGATGTTTTAGAAGAGATGGGATACAACAGTGACAGTCCCATGAGTTCCATGAGCCCTTTCATTAGTGCTCTTCAGAATGCAGAGTGGCTCTGTAATGGGGAACCTTCACACGACTGTGACGGACCCATCACTGATTTGAATTCTGATCAATACCAGTATGTGAATGGTAAAAACAAACATTCTATTCGAAGATTGGACCCAGAGTATTGGAAGACCATATTGAGTTGTATATATGTTTTTATAGTGTTCGGATTTACATCTTTCATAATGGTTATAGTCCACGAGCGAGTGCCTGACATGCAGACCTATCCACCACTCCCGGATATATTCTTAGACAGGTAAGTTTTGTTTCTAGTTGCCAAGTTTGTAGAAGATAGCTGTACTAGCAATGATAATGATATATTCATGATAATTACGTTCTTTATTATTGTTGTTTTGGTTGATATATACTTCCCATTTGCCTTATCTTGTGCTATATAAAGATATGCTTTAGAATTGCCTTTTTCTCTTAGAGTAAACTAGACCTTAAGCCTAGATGAGTAGGAAGAACCACTGCTTAATTTATTTTTCTACAGCTATGTTATAGCTCCTTGGGCACTTCAGATTTTAAAAGGGTTTCCTGGAATGTTATATGTAATAAATGGAATTTGTTTACTTTTTTTAAAAAAAAGATGAACAGGGTTTTGCTTCTTTTAAAAATATGGGGAGGTCTCATGTATCATCAGATAAATTAGAACTATCACAAATACAAACTGATTCATGGATAGTATTCTGTTTTTATAAATACTGAATGCATAAAAAAGAATATAGTATATTATATGAAAAATAAGAATAGAACAAAACTCAAAACTATTAGTTTTTATATTTGTGGGTTTTTTTTTTTTTTTTTGCGGTACACAGCCCTCACATTGTTGTGGCCTCTCCCGTTGCGGAGCACAGGCTCCGATGCGCAGGCTCAGCGGCAATGGCTCACGGGCCCAGCCGCTCCGCAGCATGTGGGATCTTCCGGACAGGGGCATGAACCGTGTCCCCTGCATCAGCAGGCGGACTCTCAACCACTGCGCCACCAGGGAAGCCCTATATTTGTGGTTTTAAAAAATCTTTTGAAAGTTTGTAGTGCTATCTTGTTTTTGTAAAATGTTGTGCCCCTGAAATTGAAACTGTGATTAAAAATCTTCCAACAAACAAAAGCCCAGGACCAGATGGCTTCACAGGCGAATTCTATCAAACACTTAGAGAAGAGCTAACACCTATCCTTCTCAAACTCTCCCAAAATATAGCAGAGGGAGGAACACTCCCAAACTCATTCTACGAGGCCACCATCACCCTGATACCAAAACCAGACAAAGATGTCACAAAGATGGGCTTCCCTGGTGGCGCAGTGGTTGAGAGTCTGCCTGCCGATGCAGGGGACACGGGTTTGTGCCCCGGTCTGGGAAGATCCCACATGCCACGGAACGGCTAGGCCCTGTGAGCTGCGGCCGCTGAGCCTGCACGTCCGGAGCCTGTGCTCCACAACGGGAGAGGCCACAACAGTGAGAGGTCCATGTACCGCAAAAAAAAAAAAAAAAAGATGTCACAAAGAAAGAAAACTACAGGCCAATATCACTGATGAACACAGATGCAAAAATCCTCAACAAAATGCTAGCAAACAGAATCCAACAGCACATTAAAAGGATCATATACCATGATCAAGTGGGGTTTATTCCAGGAATGCAAGGATTCTTCAATATACGCAAATCAATCAATGTGATACACCATATTAACAAATTGAAGGAGAAGAACCATATGATCATCTCAATAGATGCAGAGAAAGCTTTCAACAAAATTCAACACCCATTTATGATAAAAACCCTCCAGAAAGTAGGCATAGAGAGAACTTTCCTCAACATAATAAAGGCCATATATGACCAACCCACAACCAACATCCTCCTCAATGGTGAAAAACTGAAACCATTCCCACTAAGATCAGGAACAAGACAAGGTTGCCCACTGTCACCACTCTTATTCAACATAGTTTTGGAAGTTCTAGCCACAGCAATCAGAGAAGAAAAAGAAATAAAAGGAATCCAAATCGGAAAAGAAGAAGTAAAGCTGTCACTGTTTGCAGATGACATGATACTCTACCTAGAGAATCCTAAAGATGCTACCAGAAAGCTACTAGAGTTAATCAATGAATTTGGTAAAGTAGCAGGATACAAAATTAATGCACAGAAATCTCTGGCATTCTTATACACTAGTGATGAAAAATCTGAAAGTGAAATTAAGAAAACACTCCCATTTACCCTTGCAACGAAAGGAATAAAATATCTAGGAGTAAACCTACCTAAGGAGACAAAAGACCTGTATGCAGAAAACTATAAGACACTGATGAAAGAAATTAAAGATGATACAAAAAGATGGAGAGATATATCATGTCCTTGGATTGGAAGAATCAGCATTGTGAAAATGACTCTACTACCCAAAGCAATGTACAGATTCAGTGCAATCCCTATCAAACTACCACTGGCATTTTTTACAGAACTAGAAAAAAAAATTTCACAATTTGTATGGAAGCACAAAAGACCCCGAATAGCCAAAGCAATCTTGAGAATGAAAAACAGAGCTGGAGGAATCAGGCTCCCTGACTTCAGACTATACTACAAAGCTACAGTAATCGATACAGTATGGTACTGGCACAAAAACAGAAATATAGAGCAATGGAACAGGATAGAAAGCCCAGAGGTAAACCCACGCACATATGGTCACCTTATCTTTGATAAAGGAGGCAAGAATATACAGTGGAGAAAAGACAGCCTCTTCAATAAGTGGTGCTGGGAAAACCGGACAGGTACATGTAAAAGTATGAAATTAGAACCCTCCCTAACACCATACACAAAAATAAACTCAAAATGGATTAAAGACCTAAATGTAAGGCCAGACACTATCAAACTCTTAGAGGAAAACATAGGCAGAACACTCTATGACATAAATCACAGCAAGATCCTTTTTGACCCACCTCCTAGAGAAATGGAAATAAAAACAAAAATAAACAAATGGGACCTAATGAAACTTAAAAGCTTTTGCACAGCAAAAGAAATCATAAACAAGACGAAAAGACAGTCCTCAAAATGGGAGAAAATATTTGCAAATGAAGCAACTGACAAAGGATTAATCTCCAAGATTTACAAGCAGCTCATGCAGCTCAATAACAAAGAAGCAAACAACCCAATCCAAAAATGGGCAGAAGACCTAAATAGACATTTCTCCAAAGAAGCTATACATATTGCCAACAAACACATGAAAGAATGCTCAACGTCGTTAATCATTAGATAAATGCAAATCAAAACTACAATGAGATATCACCTTACACCGGTCAGAATGGCCATCATCAAAAAATCTAGAAACAATAAATCCTGGAGAGGGTGTGGAGAAAAGGGAACCCTCTTGCACTGTTGGTGGGAATGTAAATTGATACAACCACTATGGAGAACAGTATGGAGGTTCCCTAAAAAACTACAAATAGAACTACCATACGACCCAGCAATCCCACTACTGGGCATATACCCTGAGAAAACCATAATTCGAAAAGAGTCATGTACCAAAATGTTCATTGCAGCTCTATTTACAATAGCCAGGACATGGAAGCAACCTAAGTGCCCATCAACAGATGAATGGATAAAGGAGATGTGGCACGTATATACAATGGAATATTACTCACCCATAAAAAGAAACGAAACTGAGTTATTTGTAGTGAGGTGGATGGACCCAGAGTCTGTCATACAGAGTGAAGTAAGTCAGAAAGAGAAAAACAAATACCGTATGCTAACACATATATATGGAATCTAAGAAGAAAAAAAAAAAGGTCATGAGGAACCTAGGGGTAAGATGGGAATAAAGACACAGACCTACTAGAGCATGGACTTGAGGATATGGAGAGGGGGAAAGGTAAGCTGTGACAAAGTGAGAGAGAGGCGTGGACATATATACACTACCAAACGTAAAATAGATAGCTAGTGGGAAGTAGCCGCATAGCACAGGGAGATCAGCTAGGTGGTTTGTGACCGCCTAGAGGGGTGGGATAGGGAGGATGGGAGGGAGGGAGACGCAAGAGGGAAGAGATATGGAAACATATGTATATGTATAACTGATTCATTTTGTTATACAGCAGAAACTAAGACACCATTGTAAAGCAATTATACTCCAGTAAAGATGTTTAAAAAATAAAAACAAAACGTTGTACTCTTCTGAAAGTGCCTTATAGTATATGGGTTTTTTTTAAATGAAATGAATTAAAATGTCCATGTTAAGATGGCAGGATGACATATATATAACATTTTATTCTCTCTCGAGCCCTGACTAAAAGTATAGTAAAGAAGTTGTGTTTGTTTGTTGGTCTTAAGTTGTAAACTTACAAGGAAAGGGTAGATAAGAGAGGAGAAAACAGCCATACATTTTTGGGAGTTTGAAAGCAGATGGGTGAGGGACTTCCCTGGTGGTCCAGTGGTTAATGCTCCGCACTGCAATGCAGGGGGCCCGGGTTCCATCCCTGGTCAGGGAACTAGATCCCATATGCTACAAATAAAAGATCCCGCATGCTGCAACTAAGACCCGGCACAGCCAAATAAATAAATGAATATTAAAAAAAAAAAGGAAAAGCAGATGGGTGAGTGGCAACTAGCAGAGCTAAAGTAACCTAATTCTAAAGCAGCAGTTGGGAAAACTGAGAACCAACCCAAACTATCTTGAAGATTTCTCAAAGCTCTGGATACTGTGGGTGAAAGGGTGGTGCTAAAATAAGAAAGCTGTTTAAGAAGCTGTTAGACCCCTATATCTCCTTCCCTGTTCTATCGTACACAATTTTTCCAGCAGAAGACCCTAAGGAAGTAAGGAAGACAGCATGTGGATATCTGATGAAAGAGTACTCTAGGCAGAGGAAACAGCAAGGTGCAGGAATCCTGAATTGGTAGTAGGCTTAGCATGTTTAAGGAACAGCAAGTGAGAGATGGAGAGAACAGTTGGAGGTGAGATCTGAGAGGAGACAGGAGTCCAGATTTTGTAGGTACTTGTAGACAGTTGTAAGGACTTTAGCTTTCATTCTAAGTGAAAAGGGAAGCCATTGGAAAGCATTTAGGAGAAGAGTAGAGCGATCTAACTTCCATTTTAAAAGGTCAGTCTAATTGTTGTTAACAGAATAGCTCAGTGGTGGGGATGGGAAAGTAGAGGTTAGTTAAATTATTGAATTCGTCTAGGCAAAGATGGGGTGGATTGGATGAGAAGAGTAGTGGTACATACGTGTGTGTGTGTAGATATACATATATGTATATATATATGTGTGTGTGTATGTATGTACATACAGGCAACAAGATTTGCTTATGGATTTGCATGTAAGGTGTAAGAGAAAGAGAATTCAAGGATTATTTCAAGATTTTTTTTTAAAATTTATTTATTCTGGGCTGTGTTGGGTCTTTGTTTCTGTGTGAGGGCTTTCTCTAGTTGTGGCAAGCGGGGGCCACTCTTCATCGCGGTGCGTGGGCCTCTCACTATCGCGGCCTCTCTTGTCGCAGAGCACAGGCTCCAGACGCGCAGGCTCAGTAGTTGTGGCTCACGGGCCTAGTTGCTCCGCGGCATGTGGGATCTTCCCAGACCAGGGCTCGAACCCGTGTCCCCTGCATTAGCAGGCAGATTCTCAACCACTGCACCACCAGGGAAGCCCTATTCCAACATTTTTGACTTGATCATCTGGAAGGATAGAGTTGCCCTTTCTAGAGGTGGGAAGACTGTGGAAAGACCTGACTTGAAGAGAAAAGTAAGGGTTTGGTTTTAGACATGTCAAGTTTGAAGTATCTTTTACACCAAATCAGAAGTCAAGTCAGAGATGGAAAGATGAGTTAGTGTTCAGAGAGATCTAGGGTGAAATTTGGGAGTTACAAGTGTGGGTAAAGCCATGATATTAGATAATGTCTACTAGGAAGTGAGTTTAGAAGGGAAAAGAATATTGAAGATTGAGCCCAGGAACAGGTATAATGTTTAGAGGTCAGAAAAGTAAGGCAAAACTAGAAAAGAAGACGACTGAGGAAGTCAGGGCAGAGAGAGTGAGAGAGTATTATGGAAGCCAAGTTAAAAAAAAAATTTTAAGAAGACAGGAATAAATTATAATTAGCTGTGTCAAATGCTGCTGAGGGGTCAAGTAAGATGAGGATAATTGACTGTTGACTTTGACAAGAGTTAATAAGGGCAAAAGCCTGATTATAATGGGTTCAAGAGAGAATGTGAGACTGGAATTTACCTAAAGGTATATCTCCACAAATATGAAACAGCATATGGACAGAGTTATTCATTGCGGCATTAATTGTAATAATTATAAATATTGGAAATAATCTAAATGCTTATCCATGGAAAACTGGTTGAATACACTGTGGTACACCTACACAACAGAGTACTATTTAATCATAGAAAAGAATGAGGAAGATTTCTATGAACTGATGTGAAATGGTTTGTAGGAAAAACTCAGTAGCTGTGAAGCACCATGAGCATCCAGATCATGGTTTCTAAATACCAATCTGTACTAAAGGAACAGACCAGGGCTCCTTAGAGAAAGGAAAGGGTAGCATGTGGATATCTGATGAAAGAGTACTCTAGGCAGAGGAAACAAGTCTGGGGCATGGTAAGCATAAAATTAGCCTGAAATAGATTTTGTGCCATAAAGCAAGGAAGTAGAAACCTATCAAAAGAACATATGAACTGGTTTTAAGGGGCTCTCATTGATCAAATTAGGACAATTGGAACATCAAAAAGCATAATAAGGGCTTCCCTGGTGGCGCAGTGGTTGAGAATCTGCCTGCTAATGCAGGGGACACGGTTTCAAGCCCTGGTCTGGGAAGATCCTACATGCCGCGGAGCAACTAGGCCCGTGAGCCACAACTACTGAGCCTGCGCGTCTGGAGCCTGTGCTCCGCAACAAGAGAGACCGTGATAGTGAGAGGCCCACGCACCGCGATGAAGAGTGGCCCCTGCTTGCCACAACTAGAGAAAGCCCTCGCACAGAAACGAAGACCCAACACAGCCAAAAATAAATAAATTTTTTAAAAAAAGCATAATGATGGTAATGGATTATAATATACTGAGTAAGAAAAAGAATCTATGAACCCATAGTGATAAACAAAACAAACAAAAAATGGTTGAATGAGAGGGGAAGTTCTTCAAGGGAATTATAAGGGAAGTTGAAGAGCCATAACCAGGCTCAGTACATGAACTTTAATTGAATCCTCAATCAAGAAAAAAAAATACTGCTATAAAGGACATTTTAGGGACAGTTAGGAAAATTTGAATATGCATGGCATATTAAATGATACAGTTTAACACTAAATCGGTGTTACAATTTCCTGGGTGTAATAGTGTATTGGGTTATGAAGAGGGTATCCTTGTTCTTAGGAGATACATGTTGAAGTATTTAGAGAAGTGTCATAATGTCTGCAACTTATTTTGGGAAGGGTTTAGTCTCCTCCAAGAGTGTGTATGTGTATTTAGGTTTGTATAGAAAGAGGGAAGTAAAGCAAATATGGGAAAATGTTAATTATTGTAAACAATTGATAGATTTAAGTGAAGAATATAAAGTGTTTATCTTTCAGCTTTTCTTTTGTTATGATCAGAATTTTTCAAAGTAAAAAAATTGGGTAAAGCAATGAGAGAGGGGAAGAGAATGGGAAGAGAGAAATTGGAAACAATCAAGTCTTACAAGCCCTTAAAAGTTTTTCTATAAGGGCAACAGAGAAATGGAGTTGTATTGGAGGAAAAGATGTGGAGTCTCCAGGGTTTTGTTTTGGATGGGCTATATTATATAGCATGATTGTTGTACTGTTGATAGGAATGACCCAATTTAGAGGGAAGGAGATACTGTTAGAGGAAAGAGAGGGTATAATTGATGGAATGATATCCTTGAGTAGATGAAAAGGGGTAGGATCTAGTGGGTGGGAGAGGCTGGTCTTAGGCACACGGTCTATTAATTCATAACAGAGGGGAAGACAGAAAATATGGGAACAGATATAAGGTTGCTAGATGTGATGGTAAAGCATGAGGAAGTCCTCTGATGATTGTTTTTTTTTCCTCTGAAAACAGGGATTTAGAAGAGAGAGAAGGTCGGAGGTTTGAGGAGAAAGGATGAAGTGTAAAATAGTCATCTATGAGAGTGAATAGGCTTGTGTGATGTAGTAGCAGCACTAAAGACCTCCTTGAGGTTAATAGTCATGTTGATATTGTGTGTTTTTACCAGCCTCGCTCAACTGCACAGATACAGGTATAGAATATGTAGATAATTGGATTTAAGTGGGCTTTAAGTTTTGCTAGGCAATGCAATGAAGGAAAAAGAGGAAAGGGAGTGATTATAATGACTAACCGTGGACATAGGTAGATAAGGAGGGACAGGAGGATATGAGGTAGGTGAAGGACTGTGAAAGTGTTATAAGATCTATGGATTTGGGGTCTCAGAATTATTGAAGTTGGAGTACTAGAAGGAATAAGATGGAAAGACAAGAGGTGTTGGTTAGTATAGAATTCTTGGCGTTGAGATTATGAAGAATAATCTTGATAATGACAAGACCCAGTTTATAACCGTGGATGGTGGGTCGTTGAAGTAGAGTAAAAGACAAGGTCATAGGAGGAGAAGTAAAAAGAGGAGTGAGAAGGGTATGTACCACAACAGGAGTTTTGGAGAGTGACGGTGAACCAAAACCTAAAATCTCAAGAAATCAGAGAATGGATGCTAAGGTTCTATAGATGACTATGAAAGGCATAATGGGAAAAAAGAGGGAAATGATTGATCGTGAGGATTTTATTTTAAAGTGTACAATTCAGTGGTTTTTAGTATATTTACAAAGGTGTGCAACCATCACCACTAATTCCAGAACGTTTTCAACACCCCAGATAGACTCATATCCATTATCAGTCACACCCCATTTCCCTCCTCCCTCGAGACCCTGGCAACCACAATCTATTTTCTGTTTCTATTTCTATGGATTTGTCTATTCTGGGCATTTCATATAAATGGCCATTACAACATGAGGCCTTATTTTGTGTCTGGCTTCTTTCATTTAGCATAATGCTTTTAAGATTCATCCATATAAGTAGTATGTATCAGTACTTCATTCCTTTTTATTACAGAATATTATTTCATTGTTTGGACGTACTACATTTAGCTTATCCATTCATTAGTTGATGAAGGTTTGAGTTGTGTCCACTTTTTGGCTACTATTAATAATGCTGCTATGAACATTCATATACAAAGCTTTGTATAGACATATGTTTTCAATTTGCAGTGGGGGTTTGAAACCAAATTTTGCCTAACAAGTCTACAGTTCCACCAGCTGCAAAGCCCCATGCTCTTAAGTATGTAAACTTTATTCACAGGAGAATGGTAGCAGGTGCTGTCAGCATTCCTCCTCTATCCCCTCAGATCTCTTTTCCATTTTCTTGCACACTTATACTTCCAACATCCAGCAATTGTATGTCTTTGTTGGAGAACTGCTCTTGGGCTGCTGGAATACACTTTGCCTGCTTAAAAAGAGAGCCAAACATACTTGGAAGTTTACATCCCTTCAGCTGCAGCCCTTAACCAATAACTGATGAGGTGGGGTATAAATATTTCATTTCTCTTTGCCCTAATTAGGACAACTTTAGGTTGGACGTACACTGTCTCCCAGATTCCTTGCAGGATTGAGCCAAAGTTACCCTTGCCTGAGTTTACCACAGGGCTTTGCTTGATGTCTCACTCTTGCCTTGCTTCCTTGCCTTCCTGATCTCATTTCCCTACTACCCTATATTTTCCCTTGGGAACATTTCTAATAACTTTCACAGTGATCTTTGTTTCAGAGTCTGCTTCTGAAGCTTACTTGACACAATTCCAAGAGCTTCAGCAGATCATAAACAAAAAATTAGGAGATAGAGATGCTTCTAGAGGCAGGCCCACTTATATGTGAGGAAGGATAGCTAATAGAGAAAACAGAAGCACTATAAAAAGCACACATAAATAATGGAAAAACCACATTAATCTGGGGCTTCAATGCCTTTCATTTCTCAGTAGTCTCTGAGGTCATTACCATGTCCAGTGTAATAATCAGTGTTCACAGTGATGACTCTGAATTATGAAAGAAAATTAAATTCTATCCAGAAAAAAAAGGCATAACATGTATAATGCATTTTAGAAAGCATTGCATCAGAATAAATATGAGATATTGAAAACACATTTGACAATTTCCTTACAACACTTCACTAAAAAAGAAACAAGAAAAAGTGGGGGTGGGGGCCCCCAATAATCCCATGAAGGCAGAAGCAGTGATAATAATGAAAATTTGGAAAGTAGAAAGCTAAGTGTCTCTTGTGAGGTTGGGAGTGGGGACTAGTGGTGCCCAAGAGGTGAGTTTATTTGTACTGCAGTACTCCAGAAAAACTCTCAGAACAGGAGGCATCAAACATCTCTCAAGACTGGGTATAGATAGGAGCTAAATATGGGAGAACTGGTTGAAAATCAATTTAAGACCTGTTCTACTGCAACAGAAGACAGGTGGTTTGTTCTCCAGAGTAGTTGAATGTGAGGGACTCTGGACTCGGGGACACCATGCCCAGATGAGAACAAAGGTGCCTGTTTTCATTGTATTTTCTGTGATTAACTGTAAATTAACTGATTTAATGTAATTAAATTGGTTAACTGTAAATCTAGATCACAGAGACTTCCAGCTCCCTTCCTTAAGTAACCAGACTTAACTTCCCAGCCCCAGTCATACCCAGCCCCAGTCTTCCAAGCAGGAGAACAGATTCCTCTCCTTGGAAAACTTGCACAAGAGAAAAGGACTATAGATACTGTGGTAGGAGAGATATCCCTATCTCATCAACTAGACCTCTGTTCTATCCCAGTGAAACCCATACTTCACAACCTCAGTCCATGCACACAGAGCATCACATTATTATTTTTTTTTTAGTACTTCCCTGTCAAATATGAACGGTCAGTCAAGAATCACCAGACATTTGAGGAAAACAGATCAATGCAAATAGAAAAAAAGCAAACTGGGAAACACAAAATAGGGAGCAGAAGAACACTTCAAAAAAAAAAAACCATTCATATACTCACAGATAAGAGATATTGCATTCTATGAGACAGTAACAGTAGACTATGAAAAAGGAAAATTCAGAGAAAACTTTTGAAAAATAAGAAATGAAAGTAGAAATTTAAAATCCAGCAGGATGGGCTTCCCTGGAGGCGCAGTGGTTGAGAGTCTGCCTGCCAATGCAGGGGACACGGGTTCGAGCCCTGGTCTGGGAAGATCCCACATGCCGCGGAGCAACTGGGCCTGTGAGCCACAGTTACTGAGCTTGCGCATCTGGAACCTGTGCCTCGCAACAAGAGAGGCCGCGATAGTGAGAGGCCCACGCACCGCGATGAGGAGTGGCCCCCACTCACCGCAACTAGAGAAAGCCCTCGCACAGAAACGAAGACCCAACACGGCCAAAAATAAATTAAAAAAAAAAAAATCCAGCAGGATAATTGGAACATGGATTTGATGAAATTGCCCAGCATGTAGAGCAGAGATAAGAAGTAGAGGAGAAAAAGTAAGATGAATCCAATTGGCCCAGCAGTGGAAAAAATAGGGGTTTTAGGAAGAACATAGAGAAAACGAAGAGGAAGATATTATCTAAGCTATAATAAAAGGAAATTTCTCAGAGTCAAAGAATGTGAATTCCTAGATTGAAAGAGCACCCAGTACAAGAAATGAAAAATTTCAGAACACTAGGTATAGACAGAAGATCCTAAAAGCTTCTTAAGAGACAAAACAAATAACACACACAAAGATTGGAAATCCAAACAGCATCACACTTCTTAGCAACCGTGGAAGTGAGATGACAATGGAATAAATGCCTCTAACATTCTGAGACAAAATAATGTCTAACCTAAAATGTTCTGCCTAGGCAAACTACCAAATAGACATAAGGCTAGACCCAAGGGTATTTTAAAATTTGCAAGTCTCAAAAAAATTTACTCTCCAACCCCACAGCTACTAGAATTGCTAAAATGAAAAAAATTGCTAATGACAAGGCCTGACGAGGATTCAGAGCAACTGATGCTCTCATACTTTGCTGGTAGAAATGCAAAATGGTACAACTGCTTTGAAAACAGTTTGATAGTTTCTTAAGTTAAACATAAACTTAACATAGGACTCAACAGTTTCATTCCTAGGTATTTACCCAAGAAAAATGAAAACATACGTCCATGCAAAGACCTGTATGTGGTCTTTATTCATAATCACCCAAACCTGGAAATAGCCCAGAATACGCATCAACCTGTGAATGGATACGGAAATTGTAGACAAAGAATAGATAAAGAATTAATTGTACATGCAATAACTTGGATGCATCTGAAACATATTATGCTGAGTGAAAATAGCCAGATACAAAAGGTATTTGGACAAATACTGTGTGATTGCATTTATATGCCATTCTAGAAAAGGCAAACCTATAGGAATCAGAAATCAGATCAGTGGTAGCCCCACAGCTGGAAGTGAGGAAGGGAACTGACTACAAAGGGACACAAGGGAACTTTTTGGAGTGATGAAAATGTTGTCTTTATTGCGGTGGTGATTACGTGACTGAATGTGTTTGTCAAAACTCTTTGAACTGTACAGCTAAAAATGGTGAATTTTTCTGTTTGTAAATTAAACCTCAGTAAATCTGACATAAAAAAACGAGTTTATCCTCCATCCCTCCTCTGAGAAAATAATTCAAGGATACACTACATCAAAACTAAGGAGTAAACTGAGAAAGAGGAGGACATGGGATTCAGGAAACAGAGGATCCAATATAGAAAAGAGAAATTCCCAAGATGAGGGTTAAGTTTTATTCCAAGAAATAGCCATGCAAGAGGGACTAGAAAATGCAGGCTTTCTAAAGAAGGAGCTCTAGGAGAGATTTCTCCAAAGGAAACATTGAAATTGATCGAATAGTCTGAAGATGAATTGGTGATAGGCACACAAGAAACAGAACAAACTTTTTTTATTAGCTCTGGAGAATTGTAAGAAGTTGTACGAGAAAGGGATTTAATCTTTACGTTTCATTGTCTTAGCTATGAACTATACTTAAACATTTCCATCAAGTAAAAGCCAAAAATTATTTTAAACAAAATTATGAAATAATATTGAGAGCATGGGAGAGAAAGAGAGAGTGTGTGTATGTGTGTGTATGTGTTTTTGTGTGTGTGACTAGAAGATATAACGTCAAATAAAACAGAAGAATGAAAGTGACTGCCTCTGGAGAGCAAGAATTAGGTTTAGGCTGGGGGTGGGGCAGAAAACTTACTTTTACCATAAACACTGTAAAACTATTTAAAATATATACATATGTATATACACATGTATACATATGCACACGTACACATACATATATAGGTTTTTTTAATGTTCATTTAAAAAGTTTAAAATTTTAGAAGTCATTGAAAGGGATCTTTTATCTGAAAATTTCTATTATGTGAAATAACCCTTTCCCCCATAATGCCAGATAAATAAGGCAGCAATAGATTAAAAATTCACAAGAGGAGTCTTTATTTTCTGAGGTGATAGGTAAAAGATGAGTCCCTGAATGAAGACGATTGACTCTCTTCAGTTACTCTGAATAAGGTTTGGAGTAGACTGTTAACACCTTTCAGACTTCTTCTTAAAAATACCTTTATTTCCTTAGTTATAAAATTAACATGCCATTGTATAAAAATTTTTAGTGTAAATTTACAAAGAATAAAAATAAAACTATCAATAATCTTACCACCCAGAGATGACCTATTTGGACTAATTCATTTCCATCTCCTCCCTTCCACCACTCTCCTCCTTCTTTTCTTCCTCCTCCTCCTTTTCTCCTTTTCCTTCCTTCTTCTTCCTTCTTTTTCTTCATCTTCTTCTTCTCCCTGCCCCCTTCTTTCTTTCTTTTTAATTGGGAATGTGACATGTCTTTTACTAGTGGGTAATCACAGGAGCTGTAGATTTGGTGAGGAAAGACAACAATGGAAAAGATAGAAGTAAACAAATATAAAACAAAGGAGGGGGCTTCCTTGGTGGTGCAGTGGTTGAGAGTCTGCCTGCCGATGCAGGGGACATGGGTTCGTGCCCCGGTCTGGGAAGATCCCACATGCCGCGGAGCGGCTGGGCCTGTGAGCCATGGCCGCTGAGCCTGTGCGTCTGGAGCCTGTGCTCCGCAACGGGAGAGGCCACAACAGTGAGAGGCCCGCATACAGAAGAAAAAAAAACAAAAAAACAAAGGGCAGAGAGAGAAAGAAAGGAGTAAAACAAAATAAAAACTCTGTTTACTTGCTTGAAAACAAAATATACTAAAAAAAAGAGTAGTTGAGTTCAAGCCCTGACTGGATCCTGAAATGAGCACACCATTTAAGAAGTGAGCCTTTTCCCCCCTGTCTTTTGGGGCAGTCCTGTATACAGGTCTGCCATGTTATGGGAAAGGAGAAAAAAGTTATTTCTTTACAGAGAACCATGACTGGGAATCACAAACAACAAAGAGGTCCTGGTAAATGAGGTACTTTATGAAACAGTTTTTTTCCCCAGGTTCTCCGGATATCATCTTCTAAAAGAGGTAGAAGTTAAAGAAAACAGGGACTTTCCTGGTGGCGCAGTGGTTAAGAATCTGCCTGAAAGTGCAGGGAACATGGGTTCGATCCCTGGTCCAGGAAGATCCCACATGCCGTGGAGCAACTAAGTCTGTGCTCCACAACTACTGAGCCTGCGCTCTAGAGCCCGTGAGCCACAACTACTGAGCCTGCGTGCTACAACAACTGAAGCCTGCGTGCCTAGAGCCGGTGCTCCGCAACAAGAGAAGCCACCGCAATGAGAAGCCCGCGCACCATAACAAAGATTTGCCCCCACTCGCTGCAACTAGAGAAAGCCTGCCTGCATGCAGCAACGAAGACCCAACACAGCCAAAAATTAATTAATTAATTATTTTTAAAAAAGAGTCAAAGAAAACAATTTTAAGGTCATTATTAGCAGAGTATCTTATGGACAGGGTGGCGCCATTTACATACATATACTTCTTGTCAGTCCAAAATTTAAATTTTTTTCTGTTCCAGCGTTCCTAGAATTCCATGGGCCTTTGCCATGACAGAAGTATGTGGCATGATTCTGTGCTATATTTGGCTCCTGGTTCTTCTTCTTCACAAGCACAGGTACCTGTCTTATTCCATTAAAAGACTGAAAGTGTTTTGACTGTTTTATGCAAAGGTCATCAAACCTTGTTTCTTCCTTTGCTGTTTCCTTGTTACTTTCCTTCTCTAGTCATTGTGACATTATAATTACTGACATAGGAAAATGTTTGGGTTTGGTCAACAAAAGAGTCAGCCTGAGGTTAGTACCTACATATTTAGTAATATTCTGAAGGTATTTTGAAGGGAAGGATTAGAGATGGCGATATTCAGCCATGGGCCAAGCACGACAATCTAAGTCTAGCCTTGCCTTTCTTTGGAAACAAATCGGAAATGTCACTTTCTATAGAAGGCTAGAAACTCCTCCAAGGGACAGTCTTTGGTCAGTTGTTTGGGTGGAAGAAATTATTCTCTGCTTGGAGGAGGCGCATTAAAAAAGAGGTCATTTTGCACACCGTGCACATCTAGCAAGTGTAGTTTACTTCAGATGGTATAGGAAATTGCTGAATAGGGAAGGTGCTTCTTTTGTGCTTTCACAAGAGATATAAAGGGAAGAAGTTTTTTGCATTAAAAAAAAGGAGAGAAGCATAAGAGGAGGCTACTTTCTTACTTTAATGAGGGGAAATTATTTAAGTAAAAAAATAAGCATAGTGTGGAATCTAAAGAGTAATACAAATGAATTTATTTACAAAAGAAAAGCAGACTCACAGACATAGAAAACAAACTTACGGTTACCAAAGGGGAAGTAGAGGGGGGAGGGATAAATTAGGAGTATGAGATTAACAGAGACATACTACTGTATATAAAATAGACAAACAACAAGGATTTACTGTATAGAAGGGAGCTATATTCAGTATTTTATAATAACCTATATTGGAAAAGAATCTGAAATATATATGTGTGTATATATATAAATATGTATATAACTGTATCACTTTGCTGTACACCTGAAACTAACACAATATTGTAAATCAACCATTCTTCAACTAAAAAAAAAAAAGGCATAGTGAAGAAAAAAAAGATCTGATAAAGTTGTGGGTCTGCTATCCATTGTCTTTGGACACTGAAGAGGAATAGGGACACTTTCGTGAATTTTTTATTCTTTCTCCTCACCAGGGAATGGTTGAGGTAAACTACAGTTATGAGCTTTAGGTCCTAAGCAGCAGTTATTTCAGTGCTTTGAAGGTGAAAAGAAGCGTTGATGATTGCTATTCGTGTCACACTTTTAGGCCATATTGTACTTCATTCTCTCTCACTTTGCAACAATATTTATAACTGGATTGCTTAAAACCAGAGGTGGTTTAAAAACACATGTATCTGGGCTTCCCTGGTGGCGCAGTGGTTGAGAGTCCACCTGCCAATGCAGGGGACACGGGTTCGTGCCCTGGTCCAGGAAGATCCCACGTGCTGCAGAGCGGCTGGGCCCGTGAGCCGTGGCCGCTGAGCCTGCGCGTCCGGAGCCTGTGCTCCACAACGGGAGAGGCCGCAACAGTGAGAGGCCCGCATACTGCAAAAAAACCAAAAAAACCCCACATGTATCACTGCTGCTTTCTGGTTTAACTTTGCCTCACAAGACCCTGTAGATTTGAATTTATCCACTCTTCAGAACAAGAAAGAGTTTACCTTATATAGGAAACCTTGGTAGGTTTAGCAAAGTGTAGCAGTGACCAGCTAAATGCAAGTTTTGATGTTGAATTAGTCAAAGTGTTTCTCAAAGTGTGGTCTTTGTAGCACTTTCTAGAATCACCTGGGCTCTTGTTAAAATTCAGATTCCATGTTGTCTTCCTCAAAAAGCTCACAAAATGATGGCGTGGAAAAAAGAAGGCAGAGACTTTTGCTCTGGACTTTCCACCATATGGTAAGAAGATTCACCATAAATCCTGTGTTAAGAAAGGATTGCATCACTGAACTTGCAGGAAGAAAGGAAAATCTCCAAGAGCCCCAAACACACAAACACATGAAAAAGAAAGCACAGAAAAAATAATCTGTGGTGTACAATCAGGAATGAGTAAGCATCTCTGAAAAAGCATTCCACTGGTTGTAATGCCAGAGCTAAGATAAGGAGACTAAGCCTTAGGTATGTAACAAAGTTGAACGGCTGATACCAAGACTCCCAGATTAAGCTGTGGATTTTGGAATGGGCTAGAGTGTTCTCAAGTCAGTAGTGCTAACTGGGTCTCAGAAGAAACGAATTTAATTCTTCTCTGGATGAAAGTATATTTAATTTAGGCTCCTGTGTTTTCCCAAAATATTGGAGAGCAGGGCTATTAAGAAAGGTGAGAAGTGGTAGAATCCTCCTGCTTTGAGTTTGGGACCCTTTCCATTCAGTGTTACTTTTTCTCTTTCTTACCTTCTTTTCTTCTTTTTTTACATTACCACTGCTACACTCTAGAACTGGTAGTGAACCAGAAATGAAAGAAACCCTGCAGGGACTGAAACCTAGCTTGAAATAATTTCAGTTTCTAAAATTGCATTAAGGTGACCCCAGATTGTTAAAGCCCATAACCACTTGCCAAAAGAGATATCAAATCTCTCTTTGGGAAGATAATATAGGCCTAAATTTAATTCTAAAATTTTTTATATACAATATCTGGCACTCAAGTAAATAACTAATAAAGGGGTACATAAGTATGTAAGAGAATATGATCAAAATTTAAGAGAAACAGTAAATAATGGAATAGACCCACTGTGGATCCAGAAAATGGAGGTACCAGATACAGATTTTAAAGTAACTCTGCTGACTGTGTTCAAGATAATTTTAACAGAGAATGAAATGGAAACTCTAGAAGTAAACACATTTTTTAAAATCCCTGAAATTGAGAATTCAGTAATGAGTATGACATCAGGTTGAATCCAGCAGAAGAGAGAATTAATGAATCAGAAGATAATTTGAAGAAAAATATTTTTTAAAGATAGAAAATAGGTGAAATGTTTGGGGACACTGAGGGGATAGCCTGAAGGTTTACCATATAGATAATTAGAGTTCCTTGAGGAGAGGAGAAAGAAAATAAAACAGAAGTATATTTGAAGTGAAAAAAATTTAAAAATAATAAAATGCAGATTCCTGAGCTCCATCCCAGGTGTACACACTGAAGTTTGAAACTTACCTAACCTTGTGTTGAGTACTTTTTTTTGAGGGTGCGAGGAGCATTTCAAAAATGTTTAAGTAAAGTCTCTGTACTTAAGAATCATATAGTCTGTTTTGGTTTAAGACATTAAAAAAAAATTGTTAGAGATATACTTAATGTAAAACTTAGTATTAAAAAAAAACTTAGTATTTTATAGCTTAAATTTAAGAGATATTAAAGAATGTTTATTATATAATTACTGTCAACCAATTTACAGTGTCATTAATGAGCAAAAAAATTCCCTAGAATCACATATTTAACTTTACTTCTCATTAAATAAGTTATGACAATATATGAGTAATAAAACTAACACTAAGCTAAGAGTCAGTCTAGGTACTATCTTACTTCTCTCTTGCATAACTCTTACTTTCTCTTAGCCATATTTTCTTAAAAGTGAAATGATGCTCTTAGGTCTGCACTGTCCAGCATGGCAGGTGCTAGCCTCATGTGGCTAAATTTAATTTAGTGAAAATGAAATAAAATTAAAATTCAGTTCCTCACTTGTACATTTCAAATGCTCAAGAGCCACATGTATATAGCTTATTGGACAGTGCAGTTATAGTCCATTTCCACCATCCTGTTGGACAGTGCTTTAGATGGTCTCTAAGATTTCTGTCCTCTTCAAAGAATCTAATGGTTTTCCTGCTTGTTCTCCCTTTAAGTAAACACTAGATGCCTGAGGTATTTTGGTTTGTTTTCTTCTGATCTTTCTCCCTTTTTGGTCACTGTTCACAGGTCAATACTTCTGCGAAGGCTTTGTAGTCTGATGGGCACTGTATTCTTGCTTCGCTGCTTTACCATGTTTGTGACCTCCCTCTCCGTGCCAGGACAGCACCTACAGTGCACTGGAAAGGTAGCCTACTGTCTTCTTTATCATTCTTTCCTCTTATTCTTGGTGTGTTGATGGCACCATATACGAACTAAGGCTAAGGCTTTGCTTTTAACATTAAAATGTGCTTTTCAGCATTTTCAGTATCTTTAATGAACCTCTAGAAATAATTTGGTAAAAATCTTAAGCCAGAATCTACCTTCCTGTTACTTCTATCCATTGATACTAACTAGTTCAATGCTGTAGAGCTATAGAAAAAAAGTAACTTTCTATTATCATTTTCCCTTTCTCACCATCCTCACCATCTTTAGTTCCTCATATGTCGTAACTCTGGCCCCTTCACTCTTTAAAAAGTGTTGCAGTTGGACCATATTCCATTTAAAATGTAGTACCCACTACTCTAAACTTTACTCTTTCTGAGATATATTTAAATAATGGCTAACTTTTGTTTTTGTTTTATACTTTGTTGCTTGTTTTGGTATACTGTAGACATACCTTCTCTTCTGGTTAAATTGAGAGATGATAGATTATGCAGATGGGAACAAAAAAAAACAGGGTAGTGAATTACTGTAAAAAATAAAATGTTTAAAAACCCTGAAGATCACCTGTGGTTTATATATAAAATTGGCTGTTGTGACTCATTAAATTTGGACAAGAGAATTTATTAGCCTACTTTTCTAAGCCTCCATGCTTTAGTTATGTGTTCCCAAATATTCAAATGATGTATTAACACCTTTGTTATTTTAATGTTGTTTGTAAAGTGTAAAACAAAATTAAGTGTCTGTTTTTCTACTGCAATATAAGTAGCTGAAATACCTGCAAGGGAAGATTAAGCAGCCAAAGGAGATCAGGAACTAAAAATACAGTCCTGAGCTGCAGAGTGACCAGACTTTCTCCAGGTATAAGGAGACTGACTAGTAAGAAAGGAGGAAGGGTTAATGACATTTAGGATTTAGTGTAAAGGAAATGTTTTATTTTTAAGATAAAAGCTGTTTTTGTTTCTTCTTTTTTTCTTTTCCAAAAAGGGAAAGTACTTCTTTCTAGTTACAGTTATATAAACTTACTGTAAAAATTCAAATTTTATAGAAATACATAAATTAAAAAGTAAAATCTCACAAAATTCCCACTTCTTTCACCCCACCCCATAAATAATACTGTTAATAGTTGTGTATATACCACATGGACTATTTTTAACCATGCTTACATATTCATACAAGTTTATATAGATAGATACTTTTTAAACAGAAAATAGGATTATATTGCAAACATTATACTTTAGCTTATATTTCATTTAATAGTATGTTGTTTACTTTCTTCTGAAGAGATACGTATAGCTATACCTCATCCTTTTTAATAGCTGCAGAGTATTCCATTGTACAATTTACCAGTCTCCAAATGATGTACATTTAAGTTATTTTCAAATCTTACTATTTATAAACAATGCTGTCATAAACATCCTTGCACATTTATGGTTTTTCACTTGTTTAATTGTCTTAAGATAAATTCCTGGAAGTGGAGTTAGGAAATTAAAGAACATACACACTGAAAATTGTGATACATATTGCTCACATTTTCACTAGGAAAGACTAGTTTTTCACTACTGTCACCACTGTGTGCATGTCAGTTTTCCCATCACCATGCCAGCACAATTTTTGGAGTCACTGCCATTCTGATTAATGAAAGATGATATCTGAGACTTTTATGGTCTTATATTTTAAATTTAAGTCTTTAATCTGTCGACTGAAATAAAAATGCACAACGTGAGAGCTGTGAGTTTATTTCAAGACTTACTGAGGACTATAGCCCAGGAGACAGCTTCTCAGTTAGCTCTGAGGAACTACGCTGAAGACGTAAGGGGGAAGGTTAGCATATATGTGATCTTGGGGAAGGTGTACGTGTAATCAAGCCACACATCTTGGTAGAAGGTTGCTGCTAGTCGTGAGGAGCAAATGTCTTAGTTAATGATTTTAGTGCTTTTCTAAGTATGGGAAGATGCAAGAAATTGGGTTCATAAAATTTTCTCCTGAAAAAATCTAACTATCCTGAAGGCCTTTTCTGTCAGTTTTCACAGAGCATAGAGTGCCTTATTCCTGACTGTGTCCTGAAGTCTTTTCAGGGTGTGTTGAAGGTCAGCGACTGCAGTGGCTAATGACTTAATTCTTGTAGAACCAGGTGGCAAGTGACATTCTTTAGTTAGCAAATCTATTGAATTTCTGTGCATGGTGTGAAGGAGGGATAGAACAGTTACCCCCAATTATTGTAGTATGCTAATTGATTAGAAGAGATTTAAGAAGAAATACGTAAGCTTATTATAATGAAAAGAGAATTTCCTGTAGCTGAGGGATTTGATTGTGGATCAGCCACTAAAGAGGAAAATATATGTGCGTAGGGCTGCAACATGTGCTACAAAAATAAATTAGGGACTTCCCTGGTGGTGCAGTGGTTAAGAACCCGCCTGCCAATGCAAGGGACACGGGTTCGAGCCCTGATCTGGGAAGATCCCACATGCTGCAGAGCAACTAAGTCCGTGCGCCACAACTACTGAGCCCGTGTGCTGCAACTACTGAGCCTGCACACCTAAAGCCCGTGCTCTGCAACAAGAGAAGCCACTGCGATGAGAAGTCCGCGCACCGCAATGAAGAGTAGCTCCCACTCCCTGCAACTAGAGGAAGCCCATGTGCAGCAACGAAGACCCATCACGCCAAAAATAATAAATAAAATAAATTTATAAAAAATAAATAAATAAATAAGATACCATCCCACTATAGTATGGACAGCCCTTTTTCTGCCTCTAATGACTGTTTTTTATTATCAGTTAGTTTTATGTGGACATATTTATTCAAATCTGCCCTAAATACTGTTAATTGCTTTGAATTATAATATAACCTACTTACTGACCTGTATTTGCAGCAGTCATTAAAATTAGATAGTTAAGGTGATATTAACTAGCAATCAAATCCCTTACAGTGAACTCCGTAGGGCATTTTCATTGTAATAAAGTAATTGCTTGAAATCTCACTCCCAGAAGTAGTAGGTTTGGAGACAGAACCAAGAACATGCCTGTTTTTGAAATTAGACAATGGAACCACTTTAAGAAAGGAAACACTTAGAGCAAATTTCTCATCAAAGTGTCTAAATTCATTCTGTTGTGCTGTGTTTCAATTTTTATTTTTCTGAAAGGATATTTGGGACATTTTAAGCTTGGAAAGGATGGGGAGACTTGAGTAATTGGGCAATAATTGCTTTCCTTTTTTTTGTGAAACAGTATATTTTTTTTAATTTTTACTGGAGTATAGTTGATTTACAGTGTTGTGTAATTATTGCTTTCTTTTGCATGGCATCATTTGTTTCCTGTCCTTGGCTGAGACATTTTCCTAGCAATCTCTGTTCTTCTCTGCCTGATTTTTTACTTTCACGAGTGTAACATCTCTAACCGTATTCTCATTAGAGGTCATGGAAAGAACCAAACCATGTATATTTTAGTACCTTCCCTTTCCTTTTCTCTAATAATGAATTTCTCTCCCTACCATCAACTGAGGCAGAAAGGGAAAACCTGGGTAGTGTATAATCAGGTGAGATTTCTAATGAAATAGTGATTCTAATAAGATTGTTTCTTTTGTTCTTTAAGACATAGGGCTTTGGAATTGGATGCCCTGTGTTCACATCCTTATTACGTTACTTACTAGCTGTGTGACCTCTAAAGCCAGTTTCCTCATCTGCACAGTTGAATCAGTTCATAGGATTTTTGTGGAAATTAAATGCAATGACATAAAAGCATATAGCAGCATGCTGCACGTAGTAAATGCACATAAAATTGCAGCAGTTTTTTATATTATTATGTGTTAAATGCCTTTTTAAAAAAAGTGACCATTGCTCAAACTCTTCCTCAAAATGGATTGCTTTTTTAAGTTTATGCGTGGGAGTTGGGATTAGGTTTGGCTACTAATAACAGGAACTTCGCGGTGGCTATAGTTTAATAAACAAGCAATGATTTATTCTCTCTCATAAGTCTGAAAGTAGGTACTCCATCCAGGTCAAGTGTGATAAATTTATGGAGTCATCAAAAATCCATGATTCTTCTGTCTTTCTGCTCTCCTGTCCTAACACTTGGCTTGCATCCTCAAAGCCACTTTGTGGTCCAAGATGACTGCTAGAGCTTTAGCTATCATGTCTGAGTTGTAGGCTAGAAGAAGGAAAGGTAGAAAAGACTTCCTCCAAGCTGTTGTCTCTTTCGTTTATAAGTAGCATTCCCAGAAATCTTTTACACTTCCACTTACATCTTATTGTACAGAACTTAGTCACGTAGTGACACCTAGCTGCAAGGGAGGGTGGGAAATGCAATGTTTTAGTTCAGTTCATTGCCTCTTCAAATAAATTTTAGATTCTATTACCAGTGAAGAAGGGAGAGTGGATATTGAATGGTAGCCATTGTCGCTGTCATAGCCTGTTTCTTATTGACAAGAACAGCCAAGCAAATACTACTGTATTATAGGGTATAAAACTTGGAAATAGTTTTGTGTTGTAGTAACCTTTTCATTATAAAGGAACTCCAAGTAGAGAAGTTTGAATTGCATTGATTTCATTAAATTACCAAAATAGTTCTGAGTACAGCCAAGCTTTGACCACCCATTCTTGGTGTCTGGAATTAATTAGACTGGGAGTCTGGTTGCTTTTGCTTAGATCTTATTTCTAAGTCATTCAGCCTTTGAATTTCAATGGGAGTGGTAGGAGCCTCTGCTGCCCTAAGCATTTGAAGCACTAATTCTTAGCTTTCTTTATAGGTATATGGCAGTGTATGGGAGAAATTACACCGGGCCTTTGCCATTTGGAGTGGCTTTGGTATGACCCTAACTGGCGTTCACACTTGTGGAGATTACATGTTCAGTGGCCACACAGTCGTCCTAACTATGCTGAATTTCTTTGTCACTGAATGTAAGTATCTTTAGTGCTTCTGTGCATATCAACTGACTAGCTGCAGAGGAGGCTGTGGGAAGGGCATCAAATTCTGTGAAGAATGGGAGAAACAGGCTGATGGAAGGAGCATATGACTGAGAAACACTGGAAGAAGTGTGGTTTTAAAATGATCTTTCTGTCCTTTTCCCAGATACACCAAGAAGCTGGAATTTCTTGCACACTTTATCCTGGGTTCTCAACCTCTTTGGAATCTTCTTCATTTTGGCTGCCCATGAACATTATTCCATTGATGTGTTTATTGCCTTTTATATCACAACGAGACTCTTTTTGTACTACCATACTCTAGCCAATACCAGAGCATATCAGCAGAGTAGGAGAGCAAGAATTTGGTTTCCCATGTTTTCTTTTTTTGAATGCAATGTTAATGGTACAGTCCCAAATGAATATTGTTGGCCATTTTCAAAACCAGCAATAATGAAAAGACTAATTGGCTGAAGACTGTCTTTGTAATGTGTTCATGATTAAATATACAGTCGTTGTTGAAAGTGAGTAACTTTGCTTTCTCCCCCTAGGTTGTTCCTGGATGTCTTGCTTTTTGGCCTGTGTGTTGACAAAGTAAAGTTCCCTGTCCTGAGCAAGGCTGTGATTATAGCAAGCAGGAAAGAATAATTAAGAGTCCTTAGGTATCTGTTTGAACAGAAAGCTTAAGTAGATGTCTTCTGCCCCTTCTCTTTAGGCAGACTTAATGTTATGATTGAAGTCAGTCTCTTACCTTTACCTGTTGAGCTTAAGCAAATCAACTTAAGCAATTTGCTGGTTGAAAGATTTTTTAAAAAATTTCCAGTAGGACTCTAGTCAAGAAATAATAATAATTTTTTAAGCTCCTTATTTTCTTCAAACGAAAAACCCCTACCAAGTGAGCAGTACTTGTTCTTTGAACTAATCTCTGTGTCTTTCTAAAAAACGCAACTCTGGAAAGTGATCCTTTTTACTAACAAATTAATTTTTGCCTTCTGAACCATCCTTAAGAAAAGTATACTGAATATACCAGGATCCCTGAAACAAGAAGAGAATGAAAGGGGCCATACATAAGGTGACAGAGTACAAATATAGTGCTGGTATTTTTCACCAAAATCAACAAAAGGTGCAGTTCCTATTTTGTTCTGAGGGTTCAGTATGATCATCAGTAAGTATGCATGAGGGGAAAATGGCTGCATCTATAAAAATAAAATTGGCTTAATTTTAGTGATGAAAGTACCTGGAATAACTTTGTGCTATGACTATTAGCTAGACAGATGACAGCCCAATTTTATGCTTTTTAATGGTGTTATTTAATGAGCAAAATAATGGAGTGTTTTATCAGATGTTAAAGTTCTGTGTCCTTAAGTAGGGAGGTATGCATGCAAATTTTTCTCTTTCTGAAGTTTATAACAGGTTGCAGGCATTGTGTAACTTTTTGGTTTTTGAAATTTCTCATTCTTGGCCATCAGAACTAAGCCATCTCAGACATATTTGGATATGAAAAGGTTTTGTTGTTTTTTATTTTTAAAACAATTGTGTACATACATTCTTTCTATTTAGTTTTAATTTGGCAGTCAGGAGTGATATAACTTAGTTGCTGTTTACAACACTAGAAATTTAGTACCTTAAGTAATTTGACCTCTGTGATTACATTTGTCACTTTACTTTTAATGATTTTGTACAGTAGTTTTGAGAGTAGGTTGGTTCTAGAATTAGACTTTGAACCCCAGCTGATGAGCTTAGCCACTTGGAATATTAACTGTGTAGCTTTTACATTCTGTTTTAAAACAAGGAGTTAAAAAGGTGCTGGCATATTGAGGTCTAAAATTAGGCCACTTAGCAGAAACCTGCTCCTTAAATGGTGAAATATTTTATTTTTGCACTTTGAGTCATATTCCTACCCCATATAAGCTACAGAGGAGCCTGAATGGATTGGGCAGGAAACAAATATAATGCAAACAAGTTGCAGCTAGTGCTGAGTGATCCCAATTTGGGTGTACTCTGAACATTATTTTTTATTTTTCACTTGAGAAAATGGCACAAGGCAATTTAAGTTTTATTATATGCTTTTAAATCTCATACTTTAGAATCTGGTAACATCTTCAATAATTGTTGATTCTTTTACATGCTGGGGATGAAAATGCCAACATTTCATCTAAGGAAATTGCATAATCATGAAGGGTGAAGGATGTTTCCTATGCAGTTAGAGTCTTTGACCCTTGAGGTCAAAAGATATGTAACTCCCATTTTTTTCCAGATGACAGAAGAGGACTGAATTTAGCTAGGGAGGGACTGGCGTTGGCTTTTGGGAAAATGTTTGAAAAAAAATCCATGGCAACATTAAGTCAAGAATGTTGAATAGCTACTTAATGGTAAATTTCCTAACATCAATCTTCTTTCCTTCGTGTGGATTTTATTCTAGAACAAAATAGAAAAAAAAATTGCAACTAACTTTGCAGACCTATTGATACTGAGAGTGCCTAATAGCAGACTGCAATGAGGATTGTAAAATAACTTCCCACACTTACATTTATCATATCTGTTTTGAGGAAAAGGTAAGCTAGATTTATAATTTATTGTTATAACTATTACAGGGCATTGTTTACATATATTAATCATCTCCAGGTCTCTTCCTTGGAAAACTTTGAGACAAAATTCTTTTCCATTTCTTTTTTTAATACAAAACCTATAGTTTTGTTGCTTTTTGTTTTGTCCAGAAATTTCCAGATTTTGTCTTTGTATTTTTTTCTTGTTAAAACCATATTGAAGGTAGGATATACATTTTGGGTGTGAATATGGCTAGGTAGAGAAGCTACATGCCTTAGATCTACATATTTTTTACCTTGTCTACAGTTGGAAACGTGTGAGAGTCTTACATCATTAAACACTGAGATTTCAGTATAGAAGGAACCAAGGTTTTTTGTTTGGGGATGCAAACTGGAGGTTATATTGAAAGTCCTCCATGCAATTTCTGTCTTCCTAGGGGCAGCGTTACCTGTTTTTTCCTTTTTTTCCTTTCTTTTTTTTTTTTTTTAATCCCATGAAGAGCAGCATTACTGAAGGGTAATTGAAGTTTCTAATCAGGTTTAGAAGAAGGCAAGTTTGCTATTATCACCAGATAATTTGGGAGAAACCTTTTTTGGCTGCAGAATTCTCAACATGCCTATTTTCTCCATAGTTCTCTGTGGCCAGAATTGCTAGAATAAAAATACAACTTCCGTATGCTAGATCTATTTATTAGTATCCCTTTAAATCAGAAAGCAATGAGCTTAGCCATGGAACCAGTCAGTTAAATAAGTGTGGACTGTTCACAGGAAGAACCCCATGCTAGAGACCTGCTGATAGTGTAACTCTGACACTGCACATGGCATTCTTCCCTACCCTGCACCTGCCTGAGTGTTGTTACTTAGAATTCTAAAAATCTTATAATTTTGTAAATCATAAGGACAGAGGCATCACATCCTTTTATAGCTGATATGAAACCATGTGTTCTAAGGAAACCTGTTTGGAATGTGTTATTTATATATTCAAAGTCATAATCATAACACTAACCTGCTTTGATGGTATTAGTAAAAAGCAATTTCATCATCAGTTTCATAGTAAACTTTTTTTTAAGGATTCTTGTTCCATAATGTTTGAGAACATTAACCATATTCTTTTTTTAAACTCTCTAATAAATTTAATTCTTTGATAGTCTTCTTTTTTTTTTTTTTTTTTTTTTTTTGCGGTACGCGGACCTCTCACTGTTGTGGCCTCTCCAGTTGCGGAGCACAGGCTCCGGACGCGCAGGCTCCGGACGCGCAGGCTCAGCGGCCATGGCTCATGGGCTCAGCCGCTCCGCGGCATGTGGGATCTTCCCGGACTGGGGCACGAACCCGCGTCCCCTGCATCGGCAGGCAGACTCTCAACCACTGCGCCACCAGGGAAGCCCTTTGATAGTCTTCTTGTAGACTTAAGTTACCCCTTACTAAAAGTAATTATGGTAATAGTCATTTGTCAGTTCTTTACGGTATTCAGGTATTTGAGACAGGAAACTCTTTTTTTTTACAATAGTCCCATGGCTTTCTTAAACAGTATTGGTTTCATTCAGATAGTTTCAGAGCCAGCAAAGCACGTCAGCTTTAATGCCATCTTTACTTTGGCAGTTAAGACAGTTTGCATTTGTAAAATGTTTTAATCTGAATTACCCCACACTGCTGTAGAGTAAAATTCTTAATAACACCAAAAGTCAGACTGCTACAGGTGAGCAATGAGAAAGGAAAGAGGTTGAGGGTATTTTCTTTCTCTGTCTTTGAGTAGCTTTGAATGACTGAAATTACTATGGAAGTAGGTTTTGTTTCCCCTCTCACCTATCCCTCACCCCCAGCAAATGCCACCAATTTCAAGTATCTAAAATATGGCCAGTTATTTTGCATCAAGTTCAATGAAAACATCTGTGAAATCTATAATCCAGCTCCCCAAAAAGTTGGTTTTTTAGAATATGTTCTACCCTAAATTGACCAAAGGACTTTTATTCAGTGTACTCCATGTTTAAGCATAAGGAAGCTTTGTGCCTAATATGGAAGGAGAAGGAATACTATGTTAATTTTGTTGTTATTTTACGTCTGTTTCAATCTGAACTACTGGGTTGTCTGAACTAGCCAAGCAATGTTACCAGTTAGTAATATCATCTTTAAAATGCTTAATTTTAATAATTTTTTATTCAAAGAATCTATGGATTGTTAAGACAGTTGAAGTATTTCTGATATGAAACAAAGGGAGTGGAAACTGGTACTTAATGGGGGAAGCAAAATTAGCTTGGGCTAAAGTGGGCATGTTTTGTTTTAAGAATGCTACCTAAATGTCACCCAATCTGCAGAGATACTAGTATTACTTGAAGATGTGAAAGTTCCTGTGGTAGCCATACCTTGAAGCACAGTGTTGTATATAAGTAAATATCTTGATTCTAAATTAAATCCAGATTTCACTAATATATATTATTTTATATCTTTGTTGTATTAAAATGTTTAAAAACACTAAAAATAAAACGTTTGAAAGTTGGATTGTAGTCTCTTATTTAAATGCCTTTCCATTATTAATACAGCTGGTTTATTTTTTATGCAGTGAATTTTTATCATTTGCAAATGATTGGGCCCTGCAACTTTAAATTCTAATGTATACCTGGTCCCTGGCATTTACTAATTCTTGGTTGTCTATTGATAAGCCATTTGCCTTTTCTCCTTTCTTTTCTGTAAACTAGGAGAGAAAGGTAATCTTCATGATGGTATAAGAATAATTATAGATGAAGTCAAGAAGGAGGAAAGGGAAGCAAAGCAAATAGCTGCTTATTCCTGGGCACATTAAAGTTTTTGTTTATTGGTTTTGGGTTTATTTTAATTGTATATTTTGTAGAAAGATGCCATCATCCTGTCAGGTTAGCTTTGGAGATAATGACTAACAAGAAAAGAAAACAGTTGTTAGGGGTAGCCCAGCAGCCCAGAGCCATGGAATAGTGAGAACACTAAGTATTGTCACAGGGCCCTATGAGTTTATTAATTCATAACTGAATTTGTCTTCATGATCACTACTAATTGTAGCCTCTCTGGTGCTGGCACCAGCTGGTCTCTCTCAGGAGCTCCGGAAAAGAATAGTCCAAAACAGACTGAGAGGCTGCTTGGTGGAATAGAAAATGTGGTGGATTTAGACTCTGAGGACCTAGGTATGGGTTGCAGCTCTGCTGCTGATTAAATTGGGTCTTTTCTTCCAGCTTCACTTAACCTTATGTGTAAAATGTGTAAAATGTATATAATGCTGAAATATTAGTTGAATTTAGGTCAGAAACACAGGGCCTGTACTCCCAGGGAGTTAATAATCTAGCAGGGAAGATGACCTAAAAAATGGAACTGGCAACATTCATTGGCAGAATAGAGCAGTAGTTTTAAAGCCGCCTGGGTGAACATCTTGTGGGGTTGGGGAAGAGAGTTGGAGCTTGTACCATTTTCATCCAGAGTTGGTGTTTTACATGTTTGGCTTTCCTAGTAGGCTTTCCCTTTGAAAACAGGGTTGAGGTTAGGGGAGGTAAATGTTTGGAAACCACTGAGGCAATAGACAAATTCACTCTCTTCATTTAATAGTAGCTTGGGAGAGGAAGGGCTCACTGGGGACTGAGGATCCAAGAAGAATTCACTAAGCATGTGAAACTTGAACCTAGCCCTCCCTGATGGATAAATTCACTAGGCTGTGATGAAAGGCTTAGAGGGCTCTGTGATGTGAAAAAATTGGATTTATTTGTGTATGTGTTAGGGAACTGTTGACAGGGTATGTGTTTGATTTTATTTTAAATGGAAGCATTGGGAATGCCTATTGCCAGGGTCTAAATTGTGGGGACAGGATAAGTAATTGTGTAAAACAGAAATTGGTAAAGGGCAGAAGTTTAAGTCTAAAAGAGAGAGGAAAGATGATGGAAAGTACACAGAAGATCACTGGAGATGAAAGGAAGGCTAGCGACCACAAAATAGTAGGTCAGGGCACCAGGACTGGGCACAGTTTGTAGGAGGCCTTTGTCCCCAGCCGAGGAAGATCAAGACACCAAACAAATGAGCTGCCAACTGCTACTGGCTGGTGCCATATGAATCTAGGATATGATATACCTTGTATCCAAAATTGTCTCTGTTTTTTTTTTTTTTTTTTTGGCGATACGCGGACCTCTCACTGTTGTGGCCTTTCCTGTTGCGGAGCACAGGCTCCGGACGTGCAGGCTCAGCGGCCATGGCTCACGGGCCTAGCCGCTCCGCGGCATGTGGGATCTTCCCAGACCAGGGCACGAACCCGTGTCCCCTGCATCGGCAGGCAGACTGTCAACCACTGTGCCACCAGGGAAGCCCCAAAATTGTCTCTGTTGTGCTCATGCACCTAACCTGTTGAAATGCTGACCTGCCAGGCATTAAGTAGAGTGGAAGCTGACTCTGGTGAAGACGTGAGGAGATGCAGTGGTAAGAGAATGCCTCAGAGGAGCTCAGTGATCACCCTCAGCTGTAAGTTAGAAAAAGGACAGATGACAGCTATAAGACCTCTGCTGGAGTAGCATGATATTTAAATGCTGTATGTTCTCACCTCACAGAGCTCCCCATGAGAGCCAGAAATACAAAACCACCATGACCTACCTGTTCATATTCCAGCCTTAAGAGCCCTGGATCACACTCTGAAGAGAATATCTGTACGTAATGTTTTTTTTTTTTTTTTTAATTAGAGTATAGTTGATTTATACTATGGTGTTAGTTTCAGGTGTACAGCAAAGTGAGTCAGTTATACATATATTCATTCTTTTTCAGATTCTTTACCCATATAGGTTTTTACAGAATATTGGTTGGTTATCTGTTCCACATATAGTAGTGTGTGTATGTTAATCGCAAGCTCCCAGTTCATCCCTCCCCTTGATGTTTCCCCTTTGGTAACCATAAGTTTGTTTTCGAAATCTGTGAGTCTGTTTCTCTTTTCTAAATAAGTTAATTTGTATCATTTTTTAAATTGGATTCCACATATGAGTGATATCATATGGTATTTATCATTCTCTGTCTGACTTACTTAGTATGGCAATCTGTAGGTCCATCCATGTTGCTGCAAATGGCATTATTTCATTTTTATGGCTAATATTCCACTGTATATATGTACCACATCTTCTTTATCCGTTCCTCCGTCAGTGGACATTTAGGTTGTTGATGTCTTGGCTACTGTAAATAGTGCTGCAGTGAACATTGGGGTGCATGTATCTTTTCTAAGTATGGTTTTCTCTGGGTATATTCCCAGGAGTGGGATTGCTGGGTCGTATGGTAGTTCTATTTGTAGTTTTTTAAGGAACCTCTATACTGTTCTCCATAGTGGCTGTATCAATTTACATTCCCACCAACAGTGCAAGAGGGTTCCCTTTTCTCCACACCCTCTCCAGCATTTATTGTTTGTAGACTTTTTGATGATGGCCATTGTGACCGGAGTGAGGTGGTACCTCATTGTAGTTTTCATTTGCATTTCTCTAATAATTAGTGGCGTTGAGCATCTTTTCATGTGTTTTTTGGCCACGCTGTATGTTTTCTTTAGAGAAATGTCTATTTAGATCTTCGGCCCATTTTTTGATTGGGTTGTTTGTTATTGTGACATAGAGCTGCTTGAGCTGTTTGTATATATATTTTGGAGATTAAACCCTTGTTGGTCACGTCATTTGCAAATATTTTCTCCCATTCTGTGGGTTGTCTTTTCGTTTTGTTTATGGTTTCCTTTGCTGTGCAAAAGCTTTTACGTTTTATTAGGTCCCATTTGTTTATTTTTGTTTTTATTTTCATTACTCTAGAAGATGGATCCAAAAAGATATGCTCTCATTTATGTCAAAGAGTGTTCTGCCTATGTTTTCGTCTAAGAGAGTTTTATGGTGTCTGGCCTTGCATTTATTTCTTTGATCCATTTTGAGTTTATTTTTGTGTATGTTGTTAGAGAATGTTCTAATTTCATTCTTTTATGTGTAGCTGTCCAGTTTTCCCAGCACCACTTATTGAAGAGACTGTCTTTTCTCCATTGTATAGTCTTGCCTCCTTTGTCATACATTAATTGACCATAAGTGCATGAGTTTATTTCTGGGCTTTCTGTCCTGTTCCATTGATCTATATTTCTGTTTTTTGCACCAGTACCATACTGTTTTGATTACTGTAGCTTTGTAGTATAGTCTGAAGTCAGGGAGCCTACCTAATGTTTTTTTGATACAGACTAATCAGCTGCCTTTAATAAGACGTCAGAGTACATGAAATTTGATCCTATTTTTCCACAAAGACTGATTTTGGAGGCTTAGCTGGAGAGCATTTTGGCAGTAAGGATGCAATTTGAGGACTTCAACATGGTTGAAATCTCACATGCAGACATGTAGAAATGTGATAAGCCTAAATGTCTAGGCAAGATTCTGAACTTTCTTCACTATTGATTCCACAGTGGTGCCTGTGATTCTTACTCTCTTTTTTAAAAGTTACTAATTTCAAGTAAATGAATCATGAACATGGTAACAAACTGTACATACTGAAGAGTCTTCTCCCACCCCTGTGCCCCAGCCTTTAGCTCTCCTTCCAAGAGACAATCATTTTTTTTTTTGCGGTACGCGGGCCTCTCACTGTTGTGGCCTCTCCCATTGCGGAGCACAGGCTCCAGACGCGCAGGCTCAGCGGCCATGGCTCACGGGTCTAGCCGCTCCGCGGCATGTGGGATCTTCCCGGACCGGGGCACAAACGCGTGTCCCCTGCATCGGCAGGTGGACTCTCAACCACTGCGCCACCAGGGAAGCCCGAGACAACCATTTTTAACGAGTGTGTTTTTCCAGAGCTATTCTATGCATATACAAATATATTTTTTTAAAGATTATTTTTACATTATTTTACACAAGTTGTAGCGTCTACACATATGTGCACATATAAACATGGTTTTACACCTTGATTATTTTGCTTAACATGTGCCAATCCCTTCCCCTCTAGGGACACACCTTAGTTGAATGAGTTGAGTTTATTGCTCATTGCAGTAAGGGAGAACACACACCATGGGGAATTATAGAGCATCTCAGTTGCAGTGTGTTGGAAAGGACTTACCGGATTGGGGTTTGGATTAGTTGGTTTTGGGGGAAAGTTTTAAGGAAGCAGCTCATATTTGCTGTGGATTGGATGCTTTCAGGTTGCTGGAGCAATTCTATGATTGCATATTTTAATAAATCTTAATAAGGCAGGAGGAATGAATTGAGGCTAATGTTACAATTCATAAGTGCTGCTGTTACAGCAGTCACTCATATCAGCCAGGATAGAGGGATGTTTGGTCATGTTTGTAGTTACAATAATGTTGGTGTTTTTATCTGTGTTCAGACATCATTACTAAATATTCTTGTTTTTGTCCTGATCCGTCACGGTCACAGATCTCCTTGTCTGATGTTGGGGTGTTCTGGGAAATTTTTTATGTTCAACAGGAAAACAATAAGGCCTAGCTGTGAGTGCCAGGCCAGCTTCTAGCAACATCGAGTTCTCGATGATGGTACCAGGCCATCTCCCCAGTGTCAAGGGGAGCTTTTCTCTTAATGTTGTCTCCACTGCACAGATGTCCTAATTTATTACGCATTCCCAGAGAGATGGACATTTAGATTGTTTACTATTCAAACAGTACTGCAATAAATAACATATGTTACTTTGCCTGTGTGCAAGTTTATCTGTAGAATAAATTTCTAAAAGGAAAGTTGTTGTCAGAGGCTTTGTGCATTTTAAATTTCGTTAGATATTGTCAGATTGACTTCAATAGAAGTTGTACCAATTTACTTTTCCACTAGCAATGTATGAGTTTGCCTGTTGATCCACATCATTGCCAAAATAAGGTATTACTGAACTTTTGTATTTTTGCCAACTTGATAGGTTTAAAAATGGTATCTTAATTCCCTTTCTGCATAAATAAGCTGCAGAATTATTTTTAAATTGCGGTAAGGGAATGGTGGAATGGTGACAACTTTATTAGCATGTGAATCTTTCTGGAAGACTAACTGAATCACAGACTATGTCGTATATTTTGTTAAAAACCCATATGGCTATAAGATGTTGAATGGGAAAAGGAAGATGATTATTAGATTGAGGAGTGTTTCTCCTATTTTATTTGTAGCATAGTCTTTCAACTTGGCCATCTTTTGTCATTGGAGAGTAGTGTTTTTTCATGATAATTATCTTCCCTGAACCCTGATGAAAGCTAAGCGCCATCTAGTCTAAGGGAGAGTCCAGAGGACCTAGTTGCTCTCCTTGTTTTAAAGTTCTATAAAATGTAACTGTTAATACCTGTCTGCCTACCAGCAGCTACTATTGGCTCTGACATCGCTTATGAGACATTCCAAGGACTTGAATTTACCTGTCCCAGATATAGGGCTGTATTGTAGATGTGTAGGACCTGAGGTATGAAAGATGTTTTGAAAAAATAATTATCAAACATTTATTGAACACCTACTATATGCCAAGCACTGGTGACAAAGTCCCTGCCCTCAGGAAGCTTACTTTCTAAACAATAAACAAATATATGAAAAAGAAGAAAAGCATCCCTGATAGCTGTCAACTAGCGTAGTTACAGTGGTGTTCCCCTACTGAACATAATGTTACCGAATATCAACAGCAGATGAGGACTCTGCATGATTGTGAAAGGCCATCTTCAGTCATAATTAAGCCTGAATGAACACCATGCAACACAAAAATAACAATACCACCCCCCCCGATTAATACTGGTAACTAAGAGGGACTTCCCTGGTGGTCCATTGGTTAACAGTCCGCACTCCCACTGTAGGGGGCATGGGTTCAATCCCTGGTGGGGGGAACTAAGATTTTGCACGCTGCGTGGCGCAGCCAGAAAAAAAATACTAGTAACTAAGATACTGAATTGCCCGGGCTTTCTGAGAACACTCAATCTGGAATAGCACCCCACTTGTTTTCTTGAACACTCTGTAACATCACCTAACACAAGCCCAAATCCTGTACAAGTCCCTCCTAAAACCCTCTGAGATTCCCCACTCTTCTCCATGGTGTTCAGTCTCTCTTGCTACAGGGAGTTTAATTTTAAAAACTAACTTTGACTAATGTGTGTTCCTGGTGATCTTTGGCTGGTGGGAATTGACCCTTTAGGTAGCAAAAGTGCTGTATTTATAACACACACACACACACACTCTAGAAAACAGGATGAAAGAGACAGGAGCATTTGCTGCCTGACAGCGCTAAAAGGCCTGCAGAGGTGACTTTTGTGCAGAGGCCTGAATGAAATGAGGAAAGACCCATGTGGATATCTAGGGGTGGAAGGAATAGCAACTGTGCTGGCCTCTGGAGCAGGCTTGGCATGTTCTCCAAACAATTATGAGGCCAATTTGGCTTAAGAGTGAGAAGGGAAAGGGTGATTGGAAATGAATTTAGAGAAGTAGCCAGGGCTCTAATCCTGCAGGCTTCAAAGGTCCTGGTAAAGACTAGATTTTGCTTCTAGTGTTATAGGAAGCCAGTGAGAAATTTTGGTTTTGTGTAGGGGAGTGACTCACGTACCACATCACCGTTGTAGCCAAAGTGACACTGCCCTTGGGCTAAGGCAGAGAAGGCCTCATTCACCCACCTCTTTCTGTGTAGGGTGACTTGCCTGGCCTTGGAGACAGTTTCAACAAGCTCTTTTGGGTCCTTTATTAGGAGCCTAGATGAATGAAGGTTGCACAAGGAAATGAAAGCTGCAGCAGAGCCATAGGAGAATGCACCATGAGCTACAGTGGATTGAAGCAGCAGTGGCTGTAATAGGAAACTGGAGTTTTCTTTTCTTCACTTGAATAAAAAATTCACAGGCTGTCAAACTAGAGTTATGAGTGTCTTGTTTTTAGTTTAGAGGTCAGCCTTTGCAGATGGGCACCAGCAGAGGGTGCTACAAACTTCCAGCAGCCTGTGTGCCTTTGTCACTTAGGCACAGAATGAACTACGGAAGTTACTGTTTTGAACAAAGTATAGTGTGGGTATCAGAATCACCTGGCTTGTTAAAATTCATTAGATCCTACCTCCTGAGTTTGATTCCATTGATGGGAGGAATTTTCATTTCTGACAGGTTTCCAGGCAATGCAAATTCTTCCAAATTGGTTCTCTATCTGGAGGCAATCAGAATCACCTGAAGATGCTTTCTACAAGGCTGGGTGCCCTTCCCTAAGGGCATTTCACAATCAGGTATAGTGAGAATGCAGGTGTTCACAAAGCTCCCTCGTTTCCTCCTCTTAAGTGGATGTGAAAGTTCACTGAAGCTTGTAAGCATCATGCTTAGCTTTTTTATTCCCCCATTTCTTCTTTTAATTTTGCTTTCCAATTGTATGTTACTAGTGTATATAAATACATTTGATTTGGGAATATTGAGCTTTTGTGACCTTGCCAAACTCATGTATTAGTTCTAGAAGTTCTTTTGTAGATTCGTTAGGATTTTTTACATAGTCATAGTCAATCTTGTTGTCTGTGAACAGGGACAGTTTTATCCTTCCCCCTTTCCATCTTGAACTCTTGTTTCTCTGGTGGCCAGAAATAGATCTGCTGACCCCATTCTGTCATGATATTCAAGAGCAGATAACTTACCAGTTCACAAAGCAATTGACAGTATTCTGAATCCTAAGTGACCACTGAGGACACTTACGGGGAAAATATCTGAAATGATGATAAGGGCATTGGCTTTGAAATAAGAGAGACCTAGCCTTGATGAAATAGTTTGTTCTCATTGGCCAGAGCTAGAGAGTCTAGCCTTTAGCACAGCCCTGCTACTCTAAGCCAGGAGTTCCTGAGTTGCAGCATCCCAGGGGACTTGGGTTAAACCTTGGGGCGGACCAGGGCTTGGCAGAGGAGAAGGTAGCCCACTTGATAGGTCCTGGGAATTGGTAGCTGCATTCTCATGGAGGGCTCCAAATGGAAAGCAACAGATTGGGCTTCTAGGCAGCAGGGAAGAGGAAGTTTGCCTTTTCCTGGGCAGTAGTTGAATGGGGATGAATGGCATCTGGGGGCAAAGTAATGTGTTTGTGTCCTTTCTCCCTGCACGCTACCTGGTGCCTTCATACATTGGCACTAGGAGCATAACCTCCCTGGGCCCTCCCTTTGCCAAACCACTTTTCCTGGGGTCAGTTTACTGAGAGTTCCCATTTTCACAGCTTCATCCTTCCTCTGCTTCTATTCTTAAAGGTGGCCATTGTCTTCTCAAGGAAAATATCATCATGTATAAAATGCATTACATTTTCATTTCCCTAGCTGTAGGGTAGCATGTTTTGGAATAGATTCAAAATTGGTACTGCCTTTGGCCTCCCACTCTGGGTTCCACCTCTCACCCTTTATAATTCTTCCTGTTAGGAAAATTACTTAAAATAGAAATGGCTGATAACCTCAGCTGTCACACTGTAATAGGTCTTGGCTTACAGGGGAAAGACCTTGGTTTTGTCTCCTAGTTTTTTTTTTGTTTTTGTTTTTTTTGTCTCCTAGTTTTGATGTAGTGGGACTGTGGGTGAGTTTAGGCAGGTCATCAAACCACTCTGACTCAGTTTCCTCATTTGGTGTAATGGGATGATAATATACAGTATTTGGAAGGTAGAATAGTATAGTGGTTTAAGGACATGGGCTCTGAAGCCAAGCGCCTGGAGTCAAATCTTAGCTCCTCTACTTACTAGTCATGTTAACCTTGGGAAGTTACTAAGCCTCTTTGTCTCTCAGTTGTTTTTTTTTTTTTTAACATCTTTATTGGAGTATAATTGCTTTACAATGGTGTGTTAGTTTCTGCTTTATATCAAAGTGAATCAGCTATACATATACATATATCCCTATATCTCCTCCATCTTGCATCTCCCTCCCACCCTCCCTATCCCACCCCTCTAGGTGGTCACAAAGCACCAAGCTGATCTTCCTGTGCTATGTGGCTGCTTCCCACTAGCTATTTTACATTTGGTAGTGTATATATGTCCATGCCACTCTCTCACTTCGTCCCAGCTTACCTTTCCCCCTCCCCGTGTCCTCAAGTCCATTCTCTACATCTGCATCTTTATTCCTGTCCTGCCCCTAGGTTCTTCAGAACCATATATATATATTTTTTTAGATTCCATATATATGGAATATAGCATACGGTATTTGTTTTTCTCTTTTTGTCTTTCTGACTTACTTCACTCTGTATGACAGACTCTAGGTCTATCCACCTCACTACAAGTAACCCAATTTCGTTTCTTTTTATGGCTGAGTAATATTCCATTGTATATATGTGCCCCATCTTTATCCATTCATCTGTCGCTGGACACTTAGGTTGCTTCCATGTCCTGGCTATTGTAAATAGAGCTGCAATGAACATTGTGGTACATGACTCTTTTTGAATTATGGTTTTCTCAGGGTATATGCCCAGTAGTGGGATTGCTGTGTCGTATGGTAGTTCTATTTTTAGTGTCTCTCAGTTTTGAGTTGGTGATAGTACTTACCCTCATAGGGTTATTATGAGGATTTATGAGTTAATACATGCAAAGGATGTAAAATGGTACCTGGAACATCCTAAGTGTAAGATATCATCATCATCATCATCATCATGATTATAAGGATCCAGTGAGTTAATATTGTAAAAGTACTTTGAAACTGAAAAATCATACCCACCTTTGACTCTTACCTTAGTTATGCTTAGTCTGCAGGTTGAGGAGGGCTGTTTTGAATGTCACCTTCCCAAAATCCTGAAAAGCTGCTCTTGCCTGACAGTTCCTCTGCCCACAGAATGGCATGGAGGACCTAGGTCCCCTTTATTTACACAGAGCCTTAGGTGCTGATGCTATCACACCCCCAGGGAGTGACTGAACCACCTCTGTAGAAGGGAGTTGAAGAGGGAGGTCTCAGTAGGTGGCAGGGACAAGGATAATGCCCTGGCATGGGACAGAGACCTGACAGGGAGTTGTGAGATTCCTGGCTCTTGTGCCAAACTTCTGGAGGACTGGAGGGTAGTCCCTCCAGGCCTTAGTTTCCTTATCTCTAAAAGAGGAACAAGAGTCCCTGTTCTCACTTCACAAGGCACTGGAAAGGAGGCAGTGAGTTAATAAGTCCCAGATATTAAAAAAAAAAAAAAGGTATTATTGGAGTAAAAGGTTGTACTATTACTTGGCAAATTACCATTCCTGAACCAAACCTCCCTAAAAGTGAGTTCTGTTGGAGAGTTAGGGTGTGTGGGTGAGCAGTAAGCCCTGCTCTCTTGCTGGCCTCTGTCAAGGCTTTTTGCTAGATTGTACTCTAAATTGCACTCTGTGGAAGGCTTTGGTTGAACCTGCAAAAGTTTGGCCACTCTGCCACTCAGTTTTTCCAGTGTTCTGTCTCTGCATGGTCAGGAGCCTGGGGAAGGCTTGCTTTGCTTTTCAGCCCTTTCACACTCACACCACATCATACAGGTGTTTTTGCCCTGGCACCACATCCTCTGCGGTAGACGCTATACTCTTTTGCACTGTGACTTCACTGTTCCATCCATCAAGACACAAAGTCTGTTTCCCCAGCCCTCGTAGGTGCTGTCTTTGTGGCTTGCTTTAATTAATAAAATGTGGTGGAATTGCTGTTATGTGACTGAGGAGATTATCACTTTCACCGTCTTGGGATGCTGGCTGAAGCTGCTGTGCCATGAAGGAGACTGGGATGAAAGATCTTGAAAGGAGAGAGAGGCTCAGCTGACCAAGCTATCCCAGCTGAGCCCAGTTCCCAGCTCACCCACCAGCTGATGCAGCTGCATGAGTAAGCCCGAGGGAGACCAGGAGAACTGTCCAGTCAATGCACAGGGTCATAGACATAAACTGTTTTAAGCCACTAAGTTTTGGTATGGTTTGGTTTGTTCTGTGGCAATAGATAACCCACATACCTAACATTTTATCTCTAAAGCCCCTTCACACTGGTCTTCTGTCTTGAAAGACCTGGCTCTACATCTTTAAGAGTGCAGAGTGTGTTTGTCCAGACTTCTTGGTCAATACCCAGTTCCATGCTGTCCTGAAGTGTGTTTTCACAAGGCTGGTCTTGGCTCTGAGGCAGTTGTATTTTAAATGCAGTCTTACTGGTGAGCCACTGGTGCATTGTCGCTTGGCTTTGCCTGGAATTAAAAGCACCAACAAATATGCTTTCAAATTTTTTCAATTAAGAAATCACAAATTTAGGACTTCCCTGGTGGTGCAGTGGTTAAGAATCCACCTGCCAATGCAGGGGACACGGGTTTGAGCCCTGGTCCAGGAAGATCCCACATGCTGCGGAGCAACTAAGCCCATGCACCACAACTACTGAGCCTGTGCTCTAGAGCCCATGAGCCACAACTACTGAGCCCCTGTGCCACATCTACTAAAGCTCACATGCCTAGAGCCCGTGCTCTGCAACAAGAGAAGCCACGACAATGAGAAGCCCACGCACCGCAATGAAGAGTAGCCCCTGCTTGCCGCAACTAGAGAAAGATTTCTGCCCGTGGCCAAGGTGAAGCAGTAGGGTCCAGATTTACCCTTCCACTTCATTGATGCCCTCTAGTTTGTCACCATCATCATCCTAAATATGGTATTCCAGTTGTGATATGCGCCTAATACTGAGGACGGCCAGCCCATGCTTCCCTTGATCTGGACTCTATATGTCTATCATTTCACATTTGTAATTTGATGAAGGAGGTAGAACCTGAGCAGGCACTGTCTGGTAGCTTGTGACCTGGCCTCAGCTGACCTCTCCAGACTGGCCTTGCTAGAAAACCCCTCTTCCTGCTACCTCCTCCCCTAATATCCCATCTGTTGTAGTTCCCATTCTTGTCATATTATTTGCAGTTTGCTGAACATGCCATGCTGCATCGTGCCTGAGCATTCTTTCCTTATGTGCTGCCCTTCCCCTCCTTGTCTGCCACACAAACACTTCCTCCACTTTTAAGAATCCGTTGAACTCTGAGGCCTTCCTGATGCTCTCAGGGTGATCTGATCCCTTCATAACCCCACTGTCCTCTGTTCATATAGCAATTCTTGCACAGACAGCACTTTACAATACTTGTTCATGTTTGTCTCCCTTTCTGTACTGTGAGATTGGGTTTTTTAAATTAATTTATTTATTTTTGGCTGCGTTGGGTCTTTGTTGCTACATGCGGGCTTTCTCTAGTTGTGGCGAGTGGGGGCTACTGTTCATTGCGGTGCGCGGGCTTCTCATTGCGGTGGCTTCTCGTTGCGGAGGACGGGCTCTAGAGCGCAGGCTCAGTAGTTGTGGTGAACGGACTTAGTTGCTCCATGGCATGTGAGATCTTCCTGGACCAGGGATCGAACCAGTGTCCCCTGCATTGGCAGGCGGATTCTTAACCACTGTGCCACCAGGGAAGCCTGAGATTGTTGATTTTTAATTAGCCTCCGGCACAGTGTCTCACACACACTAGTTGCTTAATAAATGTTTGTAGAAGAAAAGGAGAGAAGAAGAAATGTGTGTTACAAAATCTGAAAGAATAGGGATTCCCCCTGCCACCTGCCCCAGCTGGAAGAATAGCCCATGCAAAAGCTGAGTGGTTCCGTCTGAGTGATGAATACAGTAACTTTTATTTTTGTTATTTATTTAATTTATTTATGGCTGCGTTGAGTCTTCGTTGCTGCGCGGGCTTTCTCTAGTTGTGGTGAGCGGGGGCTACTCTTCGCTGTGGTGCGTGGGCTTCTCATTATGGTGGCTTCTCTTGTTGTGGAGCACGGGCTCTAGGTGTGCGGGCTTCAGTAGTTGTGGCACGTGGGCTTCAGTAGTTGTGGCTCGCGGGCTCTAGAGCGCAGGCTCAGTAGTTGTGGCGCACGGGCTTAGTTGCTCCACGGCATGTGGGATCTTCCCGGACCAGGGCTCGAACCCTTGTCCCCTGCATTGGCAGGTGGATTCTTAACCACTGCGCCACCAGGGAAATCCCTGAATATAGTAACTTGATTTCATTGCTCTGTTAATTGGGACTTCACTAATTTTGAAGGAATAACAAGTTGGATAGTTTATTTTATACCATTTATAAACACAGAGTTTGTTCAACTGAAATCCTGCCATATAAACAAGAGCAAGCATTTCAAGTAGCCTTAAACACCTGACAAGTAATTCTTTCTGTATACACAATTGATGGACTGAATTAGAAAATATTCTCATCTGTTCATTAAAACAGATTTCCCTTAAGACCTATACTGAGAAGCAATTTATTAGCATAGTTCCACTAGATTCCTGAAGGTATAAAACTGAATTTCTTTTAATATGCTTTATGATTCAAACCAACTCTTGTCAGCTGGACCTAGTTAATCTGAATTAACTATACATGAAGTCCTTGGCACTGCAGAGAGCCGAGTGATTCATTCAAATGGTGTGTCCTTGTAGCTTGTCTCATAAAATTGCTGGAAGCTCAGAGAAAATGGATGCTGTTTTGAGGGCAGTGAAGGAGTTGTCCCTGGTACACTTTGGCTTCTAGATTTGAACCTCATGAGCTTGGTAGCTTTCTACTAAATGGGAGTTGTAGCAGCAGCCCTGACTCTTAAAAGGCACCCATCCCAGTGACTTCCTACCTCCAACCCCCAAAATGCCCACTTCTATATACATATCATACCCATAGAACTTTCATGGGGCATCAGGACCTTAAATGAAGAAAAACACAGACTCGTCATGTCGGGTCATCCTGTTAGAAGACAAGGGAAGAAACCTTGCTACGCACAAACACACTTGCCTACTGGGGGAACAAAGAGATCACTAGTGCTGGGCTGTACCCCCAGCAGGGCCTTAGGCATTTCTTCTACCTACAACTTTTCTGCTCTTGGCTCAAATATCCTAGAGCTGGGATATCAAGGGACTAATGAGGTTTTCGGAAGAGCTGAGGTGAGTGTGAAGGCTTCCCCTCCCATCAGAGAGCAACATTGGGCTCGTGGGACAGGTTACACCCTTTCCTGAGCCTCCCCAGATCCAGAGCCACAGCTGGGCATACAGGCAGAAGATCTAGGGATTCTAGTAGCTTCCTCCTGCACAGACCAATGACAGGTTACTTTGGAGGCCACCCCTGATGTGCTGTGGTTTCCCCCACCAAGCCAGAGTTCATGGGAAAATCCTAAAACCAACATGGCCTGGGGAATTCCCTGATGGTCCAGTGGTTAAGACTCCGAGCTTCCACAGCAGGGGGCACAGGTTCAATCCCTGGTTGGGGGACTAAAGTCCCACATGCCATGCAGTGTGGCCAAACAAAACAAACAAATAAATCTTGTTATTTAGCACAGGGAGATCAGCTTGATGCTTTGTGATGACCTAGAGGGATGGAATAGGGAGGGTGGGAGAGAGGCTCAGAGGGAGGGGATATGGGGATATATGTATATATATAGCTGATTCACTTTGTTGTACAGTGGAAACTAACACAGCATTGTAAAGCAATTATACTCCAATAAAGATGAAAACAAACAAAAAACAGAAAAAAACCTCAAAAGAACATGGCCTGACACCATGTACTGAAGGAGAAGGCTATACTCTGAACTAGGCAGGAAAGCCCTGGCTCTGTATGTTCTAATTGTGTCCCTACATTGACCCATTGTTCATTATCAATCTTTGCAATTTCCTTCCTTCATTTTTCTTCCATTTTTTCCTAGTTACACTAAGCTTGGGTATGAGGCTTTTACTGCTAAAATAGCTCTTCCTGGTTGTGTTTACAAGACTTAGAGTGCCAACCTCTGCAAAGGGGCCTAGGAGCACACCTTTGGAATTCCTGGCCCTTTTCTTGGCAGTTATTTCTGAAATCATGGTTCTTTTGTATATTTCAATATTATATATAATAAATATATTTTATATATATTATATAAACATTTCCTATTTTATACATGTATTTTGAATATTTACATTTCCTGTACCATTGGTTGACTCTCCTAATTGGCTCTTCTGCCCCTTTTCTCTGAGATGCCCCTTTCCTTCTGCAAGGAACCATTTTTTTCCACTCAATTTAACAGCTATTTGTTGGGCCGCAATGATTAAGGCCCTTAAGGGGAGTTAAAGATGAAGATTACACTGTCTATCCTCAAGACTTTATAAATCTGATAAGGAAAGTAGAAAAAAACGCAAATGACTATAAACCATAAGTGTCATTCTGTCTGTTGAGTACCTGCTATATGCGCATTGCTTTAAGTGTAATTTTTCATTTAATCCTTGTAAGCCTTGCAAGATAGTGGTGTAATCCCCCATTTTACAGCTTGCTGAGGAAATTCCTAAAGGTTGTACTGCTAGCAAGTGACAGACAGAGTTGGGATTCGAACCTGGTATACTGTCTTCCAGAGTCCATGAGCTTCCCTACTGTATCAGGAGGCCGCTCAATGCAGACCATAGAAACAGATTCCATAAAAGTGATGTGAGGTTCCAAGGAGGAACTGAATCTGGAAGGGCTTTAGAAACACATTTGAGACAGGTATGCTAGTTTACATCCTCTCAGCAGCAGATGCCAAGATGGAATTAAATGTGCAAGAGATTTACTGAGGGGTATGCCGGAGACAGATAAAGGAGAAAAAGCAGTAGCAGCTTCAGATTTGGATACAGGAAGAAGATTGGGTAGAAGAGTTTCAAATAGCAGTGTAGCTCTAAGAAAGTTTCAGCCAGGTCAAAGGGGCATCCTGTTAGACGAGTCCCATGTTTTGCAGGGATGGACCTGCATGAATACCCCCATCATGCTTGGTCATCAGCAGCAGCTTGTGTGGCTTCACTGGATCCAGAGGGGCAGCAGCCAGAGCAGTGAATCTGCCATGCTCCTCATAGCAGCAGATGTGAACAGTGCCTCTTCATGGCTGCCATGATAGCCTTAGAAAAACTGGTTAAATTTCAGGGGTAGCTATGTTGAGAATGACATTTGAGATAGCACACGTTCTGTGGAACACTAGGCTCTCAAGATCCTTGTTGAAAAAATTGGAAGTTTGTTGCATTCTCCTTTCAGAGACTCATCATGCACAATAATTCAAGGCTCTGTGAAGTTCCACTTAAAGAAATGGGTTAACCTTGGTTTAATATAACAGTTCCCACACCTATTTGATTACAGAGCTCTTTCTATGTATGTAAATTCTGTTAATGCCCTGTGTGATTATTGTTCAGCAGAACTCTGTGCTTGCTTAGAAAGTTAGGTATCAGCCATATGGTGAAGGGTTTTAACCTGTATTTAACCTGGGTTGCTTTATAGAGGGGTTCTGAAGAGGGGATTCATACAATCAGAGTTGTATTATCTGGCAGTGGTGTGTAGTGGTGATTGGAGCAAGAGGGTGACCCTTAAAGTTAATCCCTGATTACTTAACAGCCGGAACCAGTCCTGGGATTGCCCCCAGTTTCCAGAAATAGCATGTGAGTCATTTGAAATCCAATTGCTTTACTTCCAATCAAAGGACTAGGAGAACTCAAATTGTTGGGAGGGGTGGGTCACCCAGTATCAAACTGACCAACCTCCTACAGCCAGAAATAATGGCCCATTGTCCTGCTGGCTTCCTCATCAATTTCCCTCTGTACTGAGTGTCTAGGCAGCTGCCAGTCAAGCTGCACTTGTGACTTGCCCAGGCCTCAGAACTCTCCCTCACACTCCTTCCACTGCCTCCTGCACCAGCCCTACAGACACAGGGAAGCCACACAGTAGATGCAGGCAGCCGTGGGATGTGAGTCATGAGACATTCTCATAGGTGACCCAGTGACAAGTCTATGGACAAGCTAGCTTCCCTCTCCCCCATTTACCTTCATTGTGGAAGCTCATGCCCTCATCACAAACCTACCAGGGAAAATTTTTCAAGCCAGCTGTCTCTCTTAATGGGCCATGACAAGGCTGGTACAAAGCAGTGGACTCTGAACATTCCATAAATATGGTTAGTTACCTGCATGGGGTAAGGCTTTGACGATGGGGGGCAATGTGAATGGTTAAGAGCATGTGCCCTAACTCACAGTTGGGTTTAAATTTTGTCTCCACCACTTAAAGCTATCTATGCATACTGGGCTAGTTACCTGACCTCTGTGTTTCTAATCTATAACAGGTATAACAGGCATCCTTATAGTACCTGTGTTCATAGGGTTGTTATAAGAATTAAATAAAGCATATGAAGTGTTGAGAATAGTACCTGCACAAAGGAAGTGCTTGATATTGTGTTAGCTGTGATTATTTTGATTGTGTTTATCCTTACTAGTGTCATCATTATTAGTTACTGGATGGGTGGGTGGGGAGGTGGGTGGGATAAAGTTAAGTAAGAAATGGTCCCCACCATTAAAGAGTTTGATAGGGAAGGCAGAAGGCAGAGTGTTTTTTAAAAACATGATATGTAGGTAAATTTTAATTAAAAAACCCATAAATATTGAATTCTGGTTAATTATATGTATGCTGAAGTATTTAGGAGTGAAGTATACTGATGTCTGCATTTGACTTTGAAATGGACTGATGAATGGATAGATGGAAAGATATGGGATAAAGCAAATATAGCAAAATGGTAAATGTAGACTCTAGATAATGGATATATGGGGGTTCACTTTACAATTCTTCCAACTTCCCTGCATATTTGAACATTTTCATAATAAAATATTGGAAATATATGTTAATACCTTATGCCGTAAGGTAAAACATACCATAGAATTTCAGAGGGAGTGAAATGATGTGTAACTGGTAGGTCAGAAAAAACTGTGGTGGGAGTATATTTGAGTTGGGCTTTAAAAGGGTTCAGAGGGTTTAACTCAAAAATGGTGGGGACAGGAAAGCATTCCAGGTGGGATGAACAGCAAAGGCCATGATACTAAAAACAATGTGATTTGGGAATGTATGACCTGAATTAGTACAGGTGGTAGGAGGGAAACATGACTGTGATGGAAGGCAGAGTGGGATAATGGTCCATCTTCCTTATATCAAGGACCTTATCCTACAGATAAATGGGAGCCACTGAAGTTTCTTGAGCAGGAAACTCTCTACATTTTTCCTGTCACTTTGGGCTAGGCTTTCCCATATAGGAGGAAGGTGTGAACTTTTTCAAGGAAGTAAACAATGTTTCATCAGTGTTTTAATTAGAACTCTGGTCAAGACCACAGGTTGGACTGGATGATAAATAGCAAAGTCCTTTTATTACATATCAGTCTCTATACAAACCCAGAACCACTGGTATATCATTTGAGAGGAACTGCATGAAACTTGCACTTAATTTGTGTCCTGACTGTTAAGCTGTAACTCCAGTATCTGCTTTAATAGTCACATCTTACATTAAATACTAAATCAGAAATGGAGTCTACACTGCATGTGTCTGGAGAGCTTTAGAATGCTCCTCTTTTCCCCTAGGGACTGCTGGGACTTGATAGACAGTCTAGATCAGTGGTTTTTATGCTTCAGTGTGCCTAAGAATGACAGCCCAATGTTGTATGCACAAAACCAGGCACACTATCCCTTATGTGCAATTTCAGGGATTTTTTTCACAGCTAAGGGCTTGAGTTTTGAGCCCAGTTAATCCTAAAATGGCCCTCACCCCCAACTGTGGGTCTTAACTCCCCCAAATATTTTAAGTCCCTCTATTTATCTGTGCTCTCCTTAGTTTTCATGTCAATCCTGTCTGTGCTTCCTTCTTCCTGGTTTGTCCTCCCACTGCTGCTCTTCCTGCCCCCCTATCCCATGGAGCCCTCTAGAACCTCGTTCCATTGTAAACAAACTACCCTAAGTCCTTAGTTTCACCACTTGGTGCTCTTTCACTCTGCTCACCTTGGCAAAAAACTACCTTTTTCCATTGATATATTGGATCCCAGGGAAGACTGCTCATTCTCCCACACCCTCCCACATCCTAGGGCTGGACCTGGGGACAGGAAGGATGGCCACTTTCTTAATTCCTCCACCCTGCTATAAAATCACCTCCTTTGAGGTTCATGCCATCAGTTCTACCATCCTCTACTGAGGTCATCCTTTATGGCCAACTTCCTGTGTTCCCTGAGGACTTCGGCACCTGACTCAGTTTTCCTACCTCTTATCCTAGCAACATTCTGGTAACTTCAGTATCCCTGCCAACAAACTGTGCCTATTCCACCATTGTGTATTGGATGTGCGGGGGGCAGGTAGCTGTAACAACCAAGCTTCACCTCTTGTCCTGGACTACCTTCAACTCCAGTGAACTTCACTTCCACCCTTCCATGGCCACTCCCCACCCAGAATGCTCCACTGCTAAACCTTACACCCCAACATCCCACATTCTAACTGTAACGACAGCTTAGGGTTCTCTCTTTCTCTTGTCTCACCTCAATAAATGTTCCAATTGTATAAAGATTCCCAGTGCCAAGCCCCAAAGACCCGGGCAAGAGGAGCCCCCACCCCAAGTCTCATACTTTAGAGGGCCCCAGTCTAACCCTTCTCAGATGGTGCCTATTCCTCTAGGGTAAGGAGTCTGCAGGGCCAAGGGAACATGCCCACCAAAGCCCATGCTCACCCTCTCCATACCTGGACCAAACTCTGGATACAGAAGATCTCAGTTTTCCCTGTTGAAAGAGTCCTGAGCCTGCTTCTGGGGCCTGCATGGACTTTGTCCTCAGAGTCCTTTCTCTGGAGCATAGATTGAACTGCCAGTGACACACCGCTAAGCCCATGGGGTGGTCAAGGAGTGAGCTATGTGAGGGAGGATGGACCTTGCCTGTGCAGGCTACGGTGTACCCTTCACACTGTGGGGCGGAGTCTGGGGCAGGAAGAGAAGGAGTGTGTATCTAGGGCTGGCTCTTCCCATGTGACCTCATCTGGCACAGTCAGGATTAGGACTGAGTCCTAATAAAGGAATCTTGAAAACCGACCTGGCTGGATTTCAGAACTGCTGTGGACTCCACGTACGTCCTGTTTCCCCTTTTTGACCAGGGGTGTCTTCAGCAGTTATCTTGTGCCTAACCTTCTCCGTGTGTGTTGGATATGTGTACGTGTAGGGGTAGGCAGATTCTCTTTAGTTCATAGATCTTCAGATTAAGAGGAACTGTACTGGAGCTGCCGTACTTAAAGGAACTACACCTGACAAGCCTCTTGCTGATGCTATAAATGTGAAGGTTTGGGGGAGGCTTTAGGAGGGAGTTAGTGTATTTTCCATGTAGGAGAAATGTAAATAATGTGACCAGAGTGTTGACTATGGTAGTTTAAAATATATCCACAATTCTTTGATACTCCTTTCAAAAGGAGGAGCCTAATTTCTCTTCCCTTGAGGGTGGACTGGTCTTAGTAATTCGCTTCTAACAAATAGAATAAGGCAGGAATGACAGTGTGATTTCTGAGGCTGGATCATATAAGACATTGTGGCTTCCATCTCTCTCTCAGATCACCTGCTGTGGGAGAAGCCAGGGGCCATGTCATAAGGACGCTCAAGCAGCTGCCCTATGGAAAAAGCCACGTGGTGAGGAACGGAGGCCTCTTGCTGAGAGCCATGTGAGGGAGCCACCTTGGAAGCAGATCCTTTAGCACAGTCAACCCCCTTCAGATGACTGTAGCCCAACTAATATATTGACTACAATCTCATGGGAGGCCCTAAGTGAGAACTACCCAGCTAAGCTTAATTTTTGACCCACGGGAAGTTTCGGATAATAAAATGCTTGTTGTTTTAAGCTATTAAGTTTTGGGGTGATTGGTGACACAATAATGGCAACTAATATTATACTTATTCGGTCTTGACCTCACTTGACCACTCCTCAGGATGTGACACTGTTCAGCACTCCCTCTTCCACCCGCTGCTTTCCCACACTGGCTTCCAGGAAAGTACTTCCACTTGAGTTTTCTTTTAGCCTCCTAGCCAGTCTTGTCAGTTTTCTTCATTAGCTCCTCTGCTACTTGCCCCTGAAACAACCAATTCTCCTAAGACTTCTATCTTTATTCCTATCACATTGCTTATTGACTTTAATCACACCCATGATTAGTCATAATTAAAACTAAAATTTTCATGTCAATGTCTCCTCTCCAGACCTGTCTCCTAGGCTTCTGCTTATAGGACAACCGCTTATAGGACAACTCTATTTAGAGTTGGTGGGCCCTGGCTCCTCATACTTATTTGAAATTGAATCATCCTCTTTATCTTCACACCTGTCCCTCTTCCCATAGCCCTTCCAACAATGAGGGAGACCGTTGTCCTCCCAGCTGCTCAAGCCAAAAATGTTGCTCCCAGCCACCCTAGACTCCTCCTTACTTGCTGCTTTCAGGACCTTAGTCATTCGACTCCAGCCAATATCTTTAGACTCATATTGCAAATTTTTTTTTTTCGGTATGCGGACCTCTCACTGCTGTGGCCTCTCCCGTTGCGGAGCACAGGCTCCGGACGCGCAGGCTCAGCGGCCATGACTCACGGGCCTAGCCGCTCCGCGGCATGTGGGATCTTCCTGGACCGGGTCACGAACCCGTGTCCCCTGCATCGGCAGGCGGACTCTCAACCACTGTGCCACCAGGGAAGCCCCATCTTGCAAATTTTTCTACAGGTTTTTCCAGCTTTACTTAATTACTTGTGGTTTCCAAGCGATTCTTGCCACTTCAAGCCCCTGTATGGCTTTGCATATGCCTCTTTCTAGAATTTTGCTTTTCCATCCTTGATCTGTTGGCTTTCCAATTTTGATAAGTCCTACTTTCAAACTTTAGTGCAAGCGTCTCCTCAGTCTAACTGTGCCCACAGTTCTCTGTGCTTATGTTTAGCATCGTCCTTGCAACTCCTGAATTCTCCATCCTACTTTGTAGGGCAATTCTCCATGGTATTTCTACATGTCTTGTGACAGCTTTTATCTCAGACTATCTTCTTAAGAATGTTCGCATAGCAAACAGCCTTGGGAGACAGGGGTAGTAACTCCCTCTGGGACAGGAGGCAGAGGGCAGATTTTATTTCCAGAGAAGTATAATAATGTATGTCTCTGGGGCAAAGACTGGGCAGGTTAGCAGCTCCTGATAAGGCAGGAGGTTTTCTGAGCTTAGGATTCCTCAGCTGTGACGCTAATGCATGGTGTGCAGTTTCTACCTAGGGTGCTCTGCATCACCCCTGTGGAACACAGAGGGCAAGGGGAACTGATGTGAACATGAAGCTTATAGCTGCCTGCTGAGCCATACATAATAAAGTCCTTTGTCTGACCTTCAAGTTTCATGTCTTCTGCCAGCATCTATGAACCTATGAAACTGTGGCAGGCTAACTTGCTAGCTTGCACATAGGGAAAATCTTGGACTCCTCCCAATTCTTGACACCTCTCCACATGCTTGACTGTAAGTGCCTTGAGAGCAAGAGCTGTGTCTGAATGGACTTTGCTTCCCTTGTGGGTGACACAAGGTAGTTGCTTTATAAGCGGTGGCTGCTACTAATGATGTTTCGGTCTAAAGGGCTTTGGAGGTAAGCACTCAGATATATTTACTGAATCCAACTTTGAAATAAATTGCCATGATTCTGCTGCTGGTTATTAGATATTGTGTACATTCCTTGGAGTTGTAGAGGGTGAAGGCTCAGATCTGTGTTCTGTGGCACAGTGAAATTCTCTGGGGGTTAAAAATGCTAGATAGTTCACAGGGTGTTAAGCCCTACTGCAGGTAATGAAGGTGGCTGAGCAGAGTCTAGGTTTTTCTGGGAGGTGGTATATTATGCTGCAGTTGTGATGGGATGGCATTCTCTGCCATTAGCCTCACAGTAGCATCAGACATGGCCAGAGCAGACCAGTCCCCTGTGGAACCAGAGTGATTTCAGACCAATCTGTCTGAGCTTGAATGAAGGAATTTATCAGTGCTTCTGGTGCTTGAACTTTTAAGAGCAAAGGCTCTTCCCTTCTTCTAACCCTTTGCAATGACTAATCCCAACCATGACTAGGCAAGATTGCTGGCTGGGTTTGCTCGTGGGAGGGAAATCCACCGGGCTGCAGCTTTAATCCGGCTTTGCATTGTGGAAGCCTGTCTAGCTATCCTTTTTTCCTGGTTTAGGAGATGGAACCTTGTCAGCATTTGAGCTGAGGTGGCTTTCAGAGCCAGAGTCAGGGGTCAAAAGGCTTTGCGCATAGTCTATGGCCAAATGGTTATTAAAGACCACTTCATCCCATTTAAACCTATAAATAAAGAAACTGGGGTACAAAGGGCATAAATTGCTGATAATTGGCGATCGATTCCGGAGCCTAAATTGACTCTATTTCCATCTCAGTAGACGCCTCACTTTTTCTTATTCCCTTGGCTCCCTCACTCTTCCTGCATACCCAGGGAACTTGAGTGCAGCATTCTAATGCTTGGTCAGCATGATTCCTAAATTTTCTAGCAGGCTTGACTCACTAAGCTCCAGTTCCCTGAGTGTGTAAAGCAGTCCCACCTCTAAGCGAGACGGAGGCGTCAGAAAAGGAACCCTAGGGCGTGAGCCGGGGAAGGGGGGCGTGCGGGGCAAGGCGGGGCACCCTGAGACGTGCTCGTCTGTTCAGGGAGCGGCAACCCAAGAGAGACTCTCAGGTCAAGTCCCGCCCTGCATGGCGATTACACGGTGGTGGGAGGCGGACGAAGGAGGGAGTGCGCAAGGGGCGGGAGGTGCGTCTCTGTGCCCCACTCGTTTCTCCCTGGGCCAGGAGACAGAGACAGTCTTTCAGAAGCGCACGCTGCACTTGCTCAGTGTAGAAGGGGTAACGCTCAGCTGACTCCCTCCTAGACTTGGGGATTGGCTCTGCAGGGTGTGCGAACCACAGGGTGTGCGAAACTCTCCGAAGGGAGCTGGAGAGAAGTACTTGACCCGGGGTGCGCGGCGGCGCGCTCAGCCGCGCCCAGTCGCGCCGAGCCCCGCGCAGGCACGCGCCTGAAGCCCCGCCCCGCCCGTGACGAGCGCGCGCGGGGCCTCTGCCCCATCCCTCGCCCGCGCGTTCCCCTCCACGCTGCCTCCGCCGTTCCCCGCCCCCTCGCCTCAGGGGCTGCCCTCGTAGCTGCCTGACTTGAGGTCCGGCAGCTTCTGCTTTTCCTGCCCCTGCCGAGGGACCGAGGGAGCTCACCCCGTGGGCAGCGGTGCTCTCGGAACACGTGGCCGTTTCGGAGCAGGTTGGAGTGAGCAGCGGGCGGCGCTGCAGGGACAGGCGCGGTGGGCAGCCCCAGGGGCAGCGGCAGGGTCCTGGCGGGGGGAGGACAGGGTTGCGGCGGGCGGAACGGTGTCTCCTTCACTTCGCCCTCCAGCCGCGGCAGCTGCAGCGGGACGCAGAGCTAGCCGAGCGGCCTCAGCTGCTAGCGGAGCGGCAGCGGTACCTCCCCCTCCCCCCCGGAGACCACCAGGTACCGCCGCGCACGCCTCACTCGGACCTTGGGGCCTAGGCCCCGGCGGCCAAGCAGGACGCCTGAGCCGGACTCGGGGTCGGCCCCGACTCCCTAAGATGGCCGCGCTGCCCTGCGGCCCCTCTCCCCTCTGTCTGAGACCCCCTTCTGGTCCCTTGATTCGCCTCTGAGCCCCGCTGACCGCACTTTTTGTCCCTCCCTCAGATCACCTCTCCTCGCGGCCTCGCCATGGCGACCTCCGGACAGACCTGCCCGCGGCGTAAGTAGAGCGATCTCTGCGGGATGGGGCGGCGGTGTCTGGGCAGCCGAAGCCTCCCGACCAGAAAACCGCAGCTTCTTTTCCCCTCTGTCTTCAAGGGCTTGGAAGTTCGCCCCTTTCGGTAGCCACTCCACCGTCTGACTTCCCTGGCTTTGCGGAGGAGGGGCTGGGTGGTTGGATCTCGGATAGGGGGACTGACTAGGCCTGGGGAGCTGGTCTGTGGACGCATTCACGTTCAGCTTTGACGAACTGAGAAGCAGAAAGTTATTAATTATCGGGTTCAGCTTTTGCAGGATTGGATCGGTCACGTTTTTAGAGGAAGTAGTAACCCCCCGTGTGAGGGCGCAAGGTCATTCATTACATGTGCTCCTAAGGGCGTGGACGTGCTATGTAGGATGAATGAGCTGGTGTAACGACCTCAGATTGCTTGCCCTTAAGCCTCACAGCGTGGGCCGAGGACTTGAGTGTCATACTAATATGTTTAAAGTGCATTTGATATTTAGTTGATGTAGGCGCTTGAGTGAAACATAAATGGCTGTATTTTTTTTTTATGTTTCAATATTTAAGTTTCAGAAATATGACCTGTCTTTCTCTTTCTACTTAGGAATATTGGTTTTGATCTCCGTGAGGATACTAAAGGTTGAATAGGGGGGAGAGGGACTTGTCTTAGTTTTTAATCTTATCTCATTTGGTTAAATCAGCACATTCCAGTGAATTTTGGCAGGTATATCTGTATGTACAGATATATACGTGTGTATGTGTTTGATTCTTTGTACTAGTCTCATCCTAGGAAGTGAGGCTACAGGCACTGTGTAAATTTAGGAATAGAAAATATTTTTATATATTTTGGAGGGAATTTCCCAAGTTTGTATAAACACTTAACTGTGATTGTCTATTTTAGAAATAAGCCTGTGGTGCTGATACCTCCTTCATGGATCATACTAGACTACAGTGTTATTATAGATTCTAGTGGTATCAAAACTAAGTTGGACTGCTTGGATTTAAAGGTAGCAGTGGGCCATAAGCTAGCTCTTGGACAGACTGTGTGGGAGAACAGGGACGTTAACACTGGAATGTTTCTTCCCACCAGCAATGTGTATTCCTCCATCATATGCTGACCTTGGCAAAGCTGCCAGAGATATATTCAACAAAGGATTTGGTAAGAACTGTTTTAAAAATTTTAGATCTGAAGCGAAAATGTGTGTTCGGACTGCTTAGTGAATTAGTAATTTCTTCAGATTGTAAATATCTTGCTGCAGTAATTCTTCTGTTAGCTACATTTAAGATAACATTTCTTTTAAAAGAGTACTGTAACAATCCACATTTCCCTCCATCCCACATTTCCTCCCTCCATCCCAATTTCCTCCTTTTTTTCATACTTTAGTTCAGGGAATTTACCTTTAAGAAAAAAAACAATTGTGCTTTCATTTCCTTTGGATATAGTTTAGGCCTTGGTTGACTAGAATTACCATGTTTTACTGTTTTTGCTTTTATGGTGGTGACTCATAAACGGTTATGGGTTTCTGCAAATAAATTTGGGTTTTGTTAAAGATTTTGTTCCACACCCCACCCTCCCTATCCTTTAGATTATTTCCCCAGTTGTTCAGATTATTAATTCCAAAGCGAGGTATGCCTTTGAGATAAATGTTCTAAATCCCTGTATCATAATAAACTATTGACTATTCTGATCTTTAATTTGAATTGATTTTCTGATCTGATGTTTAGGTTTGAAAAGCATGTTTTAATAAATGTTTTGATAAGATGATTTGGAAGCTGTTTTTGAGGGTGGGTGCCAAATACACACCAACATACTAGGAAGGCTTCATAGAGATGTTCTGTCCTTTACATGTTAGTTTACATAGAATAATTTAATTTGTTTTCATTTAAATATTGTATATCAACACACATTTTTATCCCCCTCTGAATATGTGAAATGTTTCTGGTTTTTGTTTTTTTAAATGTAGTCAGCTGTTGGTATGCATCTTTTATACAAAAAGATCATTTTGTTCTTTTTTGCTCTCTACTTGAAGGTTTTGGGTTGGTGAAACTGGATGTGAAAACAAAGTCATGCAGTGGCGTGGTGAGTGTTAGTTATTTGATAAGTTCTGACGAGCCTTTATACAATTTTTCAACCCATAAAATAGTCATAACTGAAAGTTGTCTACCCATGTTATCTTAAAGAAGGGGCAAAAGATAATTTCGTTTTAAGGGAATTTTATCTTGATTATTTTGGCTTTGGATATGATTTCTGATTTTCATGTGGTCTTTTGCCATATTACTTTGTATGCACGAGGAACTCGGGAAAGACACTGGTCATGTGGGATTCTGTTTACTCAGTAAGGTTGCAAGCTTAAAGGCAGGGAACCTGTTATACTTTTTTGTAACACCTTCTTTTAATGCCTGTGGAAAACATTAAGAGTTCTGGGCATAAAAATACTCAGTAACTTAATTTGAGTGTACTAATCGTTTATGTAATGGTCATATTCTAGCAGCCCGCCTTGGGGAAGATTTCCACTTGTATTTTGTGAATTTAGAGAGTCCTAAATTTGAGTATTTTTAAAGAGGTTACTATTTTGATATTTGGATGTCTTGATCTTGCCTAACAAACTCCCTCAAAGAGAGTAAAGTAAAATTTAATTTTGTGTAATTTTTTTCTTCTAAAAGTTTTTGTTTGGGGATTGTTTTGGGGATGGGTATAGTGTGTGCATATTGAATATTATTGGTTATTTTGATAAATTCTTCCTACAGTTGTTAACTCCCTTAGTGCATATAACTGGTGTTTATTTAAATTAATCATTTTGTAGTTTCTCAGTGCCTAGACTTGGATTTCTGGGGTTTTATATTGGTCGCATCTGTTTTTTGGTTTCTTTGGTCTGAAAGGAAGCCTGAGTATTTAGTGTGGTTGAGTGACTTACTTGCTCAAGGTAACAGGTTACAGAGCAGTGACTTAGTGTTTGTTTTGTGTTCCCTCTCTTAACCTATTGCCCCTTATAAACCACTTGCTGTGTATTTGCTGAAACACAAAAGGCCTTCTAAAAGTAGAAGACTCAATTCTTGTGTTTAAAAAGCTTGCTTGCTGGCTGGAGAGACAAAATAAACTTTAAAGTAGGGAACAGTCAGAGCAGTATATGTAGTACTAGATTGTTTGATAAATCAAAATCTTTGTTGGAAAGGAAAGGCTTATTGTGGATAGGAATTTTATAAAATTAAGCTTAAGAACATGAAGGATATATAAGAGCTTGATTAGATATAGTATGTTTTAATTTACATTTAATGTATGTAATTCAAGAACATGGTACTGATCTTGTAATATGTCCCTGGCCCCAAATAGTCGCAGTCGCATTTCTCACCTGAACTGCAATGATGTCTGGGCCACTGCAGAAGGTAGAAGCCTAAATGTCTTGGTGAGGAGTGAAAGGGAGGGTATAAGCTCCACCAGTGGTATCATCTGACCCAATTCTGGTCCCAGATCACAGTGTGATCTTCTTGGTTTTGTGTCTTGAGGACTCCTTGGCATGTACTTGGCGTGTATATAAGCTGGCTCAGCCTGTGGGCTGATGGGTGGCAGTGGGTGGGGCCTTAAGAATCATTAATCATTGTCACTCAGGACTAAAAATAGCTACTCATACACATTTGCATTTCAATTATCTGTTAGAACAGGCTCCATATATATTATATTGTTTTAGTAATGCATTCCTGTTGTGTAGAGCATGTGAAAATGTGCAAAGCTTTCAAAGTCTTAGTCCAATTTAATCCTCCAGAAGTAAGTTTTGTTATTACAGTTGAGGTAACTGAGACCCAGAGAAGTGTCTTCCTCAGTGTTATCATTTAGTAAATGCCAGCCAGAACTGGATGTCAGGACTCCTAATTTCATATCCAGTGTTTTTCCCTAACACAATTTGGTGCTTTTTAGTATGGGCATGAGTGCCAAGCTTTGACTTGAAATTTCTGTTACTGAAAGCATCTAATTTCAGGAGATTGTATATAAGACCTAAAGAATTGAGTCTGTTTCACGGCAGAGCGATAGTTACACAAATGCTCTGTTTTCTAAGTGAAGGATGATTGGTCTTTTCTCCTTTTGATAGAGTTTTTGGTATTTCCTCATTCTGCAGGTATCACAATTTCAGGTCGAAGGCTTTTCTTTATTGGTTCAGATCAGCTATCTTTAAACTTGGCTTTCCAATGGCCTTAAGAGTATAACCATCATTAGCAGTCAGATCAGAACCCTCAAAGGGCATTTTTAACATTTTATCTTGGAAGATTTCAGTTGCTTGCCTGTATACTAAGCTCTGAAAGGTTAGATTTCTGGATTATCTGTAGCAGATTTTGAATTTCAGATAAGCCCTCTCCATATTATGCCTTCCTTTTCAGTTGGTGTGCAATTAGGGATTGGCAAGTTATTTATATTTGCTACAAACATAAGATTATATAGTACACTTCAAATTGATCACTGCATAGGTTGTTTTTTCTACTAATATCATCTGTTGTACAGAGTATAGTTTATATTATGCATGATATAAACCAGTTATAGAGTAAATCTCCTATAATTTCCCTTCCCCCCCCTTTTTTTTTTTTAATGAGAATGTAAAGATGGTTGGGAAGGCATTAAACCTGATGAAGACTCTTTATGTCAGAAACAGAATATTGAGGTTACCAAAGAATTAAAAAAAAAAATCTTTTGTTTGTGGCGTAGATTCTTACAGTGGGGTGCTTTCCTTTTAAGGATTTTCAGGAACCATTTCATAGTAAATTGTGTATAAACTCAGATTTTAATGAAGGGGGTCTGTGATTAGCCATACTGACCTATTTCGTGTCTCATTCAATATCAGGCAGATTGGAAGCAGTACTAAAACATCCACCCTCTCCCACTGATTTTTTTTTGAATCCCAAATAAAATCACCTTAGCAGAAGTTTCCTTAAAAGTTGTATAGTTTGTTGTTCACTTGAGAATCAGATACAAGTAAATTTTGATCCATTGGTTGGAGATGTCAGCAGTAGTAAGATGTAGTCAGTAACTTACAGGCTAATTTGTCACTCTTGTATATACTCAGTAGCAGAGGGTAGGAGTGTTTGGGAAGCTAGAAAAAAGAGGATTAGTGAAATTATTGTGTTTCAGTGGCGTTTGTGTGTGTGTGTGTGTGTGTGTGTGTGTAAATTAGGAAGTGGATTCTTCTAGGCTTACGAGAAAGTTCCTGAAGTTTGTCTTGTCTTCTTAGGAATTCTCAACATCTGGTTCATCTAATACAGACACTGGTAAAGTTACCGGGACCTTGGAGACCAAATATAAATGGTGTGAGTATGGTCTGACTTTCACAGAAAAGTGGAACACTGATAATACTCTGGGAACAGAAATCGCTATTGAAGACCAGGTAACATTTGAAAATGTGCTGTAGTATTAAGTATTTTATTTTTGTATTTCAAAAAAGAAATAAAGCTGAAAACAAATTCTTTTTCTCTCAAAATAGATTTGTCAAGGTTTGAAACTGACATTTGATACCACCTTTTCACCAAACACGGGGTAAGCATGGCATTTTTGTCTGCTTTAAATTGAAAAGCATTCTTCTTTGGTATATTTAAGAAAGGTGCACATTCAGGTGCCTTGTGGTGGTGAATTTCTGTTTCTGCCTTTGGAGCATGAGCAGTATGGTTGTTGACTTGCCTTCAAATATTTGCCTCTTATTGTGACACTAACTTGGGTACCTAACATGTTTTTTATAGGCTTTTGTGACTGATAACCAATTCTGCAAAGCAGTCTTCCTATGGTGGTGGTGGTCCAGTCGCCCCTTGTGCCTTTTAGTTCATTGAGCCATATATTTTTTTTTACCTCTTATGATTATCTTGCTACCTCTTATACAGGCATACCTTGGAGATATTGCAGGTTTGGTTCCAAACCACTGCAATAAAGTGAATATTGTAAAAAAGCGACTCATACGGATTTTTTCGTTTCCCAGTGCATATAAAAGTTATGTTTACACTATACTGTTGTCTGTTAAGTGTGCAGTAGCATTATGTTGGGGAAAAAAACAACGTACATACCTTAAATAAAAAATACTTTATTTCTAAAATATACCAACGATCATCTGAGCCTTCACCAAGTCGTAGTAGTAACATCAGAAGATCAGTGACCACAGATCACTGTAACAAATATAATAATAATAATAAAGTTTGAAATATTATGAGAACTACTAAAATGTGACAACAGCAACACAAAGTGAACAAATGCTGTTGGAAAAAAACACCCAAACAGATTTGCTTGGTGCAGGATTGCTACAAACCCTCAATTGCTACAAATCCTGCTACAAACAGGTGCGGGGGGAGGGAAACACAGTAAAGTGAACTGCAGTAAAACAATGAAGTGTGCCTGTACTCACCAGTTACAGTGAGGTTCATTTAAATCTGTTTTGTGCCCTCTATGCAGAAGTTATGTCTGTAAATCTTTCCCACTGACATCAGTTTTAAGACAGTTTGTTCTTTTTCCAGAAAGAAAAGTGGTAAAATCAAGTCTTCTTACAAGAGGGAATGTATAAACCTTGGTTGTGATGTTGACTTTGATTTTGCTGGACCTGCAATCCACGGTTCAGCAGTCTTTGGTTATGAGGGCTGGCTTGCTGGGTACCAGATGACCTTTGACAGTGCAAAATCAAAGCTGACAAGAAATAACTTTGCAGTGGGCTACAGGACTGGGGACTTCCAGCTACACACTAATGTGTGAGTATTTCTTTTGTGGGATATTATGATGTAGGACCTCAAAGTGGTATTGATGTCTCCTGTCATTTCCTGTGAGTCTAAGTACAACCTAAAGGAATTCTCTTAACATAAAAAGATCATCCTTGGGCATTTCTAGAATGCCCTTCAGAAGTGTACAGTAAAAACCATTAGTCTGAGTTTTGGTGCTGAGAGAGTAAATGTTCATTTCACATGAGGCTTGATGTGCTTTGGATTTTTAGAAGAGGCTAAGATGGGAGTTCCTTGGTGGTCTAGTGGTTAGGATTTGGAACTTTCACTGCCGTGGCCCGGGTTCTGTCCCCGGTCAGGGAACTGAGATTCCACAAGCTGCATGGTATGGCCAAAAAAAAAAAGGCTAAGACATTGTCAAACTCTATGTGCATTCATTTGACTTCATTGTTTGTGATGTGTGAGGTGCTCATTTGATAGGATTACCTAAAATGTATAGAGTTTTTACCTAACCCAAATTAAATGTATATGTAGCAAGGACTTAAAAAGAGTTTTTTCCTTATGAAAATGATGCATTGGTATATAACAGAAGTACAAAGAAGAAAACAAAAATGTTTCATAATCCCACCGTCTAGACATATAATTTTTGTTAATTGTTAATGCTTCGGTGTTTCATCTTTTTATATGTGTGTATATAAAATACATACCAAAAAGGCTGTTTTTAACCTTCTCCCCCCACCTTAATACATTTTGATCATTTTCCTATAGCATTATGTATTCTTAGTGATGGTTAGTGTCTGCATGATAATTTTTATAGATATACCATGATTGATTTGACCAATCCCTGTTTTTGGACATAAGTTGGGAAAAGTCCTTTGATGACATTAAAAAAATTTTTTTTATTTATTTAGTTTTGGCTGTGTTGGGTCTTCGTTGCTGTGCGTGGGCTTTCTCTAATTGCGGTGAGCGGGGGCTGCTCTTCGTTTCAGTGTGCGAGCTTCTCATCACGGTGGCTTCTCCTTTTGCGGCGCACAGGCTCTAGGTGTGTGGGCTCTAGAGTGCAGGCTCAGTAGTTGTGGCGTATGGGCTTGGTTGCTCCGCAGCATGTGGGATCTTCCTGGACCAGGGCTCGAACCCACGTCCCTTGCATTGGCAGATGGATTCTTAACCACTGCGCCACCAGGGAAGCCCCGAAAAGACCTTTTAAAACTAAAGTTTTCAGTGGAACACTAGAGACCCATGTAAGCAATGGCTTTTATTTAAATGTAATGCTACAGTATCAGCCTTGTGCCTTAGACATTATTACATTGTCTAGTCTAGGTTGACTAATTTAAAATATCTTATAGCAATGATGGGACAGAATTTGGAGGATCAATTTATCAGAAAGTATGTGAAGATCTTGACACTTCAGTAAACCTTGCTTGGACATCAGGAACCAACTGTACTCGCTTTGGCATTGCAGCTAAATATCAGTTGGATCCCACTGCTTCCATTTCTGTGAGTACTGCTGTGGGCTTAGAATGGGATTTTGGTTGTGGGACTTAATCTTTGGGTATATTGGATTGTGTTGAATATTTGAATTGTGGTTCACACAATTCCCAGTTTACACACAGATTGGGACTAGAACTCGGGAATGCTGCTTTTTTTTGTTGAGACAGAGATGTTTGCTATCCAGGCCACAGGAGTTTGTTTAAATTAACTTCAAAAGTTGTACAAGTAGTATAGATAATAACTATGAGGGCCAAGCCTGTCCAAGCCCAGGGAAGCCAGTATTTTGGGCCCTGGGCAGTTCTCATTCTGGTTGGAAGGTAATAGTACTTTGTTACTTTGTGTTTGTCTTTAATGGTTTACAAAATATCTTTAGATTTGATCTGAGCAGCCAGTGGTACACATGCTGTTTTGCAAGTGAAGAAACCAAAGCTTGGAGAGAGGAATGACGTAGACCACAGTAGGGCCAGGACTGGACTTGCATGTCTTTTGATTTCCCTTCTGTCTAGGGTGACTAGGTAGCTCATCCTGCTTTGCCTGGGACTATCCCAACTTTAGCACTGAAAGTCCTGCATCCCAGGAACTCCCTCCCCTCTATCGTGGGTTGGTTGGGTTGCATGGCCACCCTAGTCCTGTCCTTATACTCTTTCTGCTATTTCTTCCTTCAGTCATAGTGGATTGTGGTAGGAGGGAGTACAGTGTCTGAGGGTATAGAGCGCTGGCTCCAGTTTCAGGCAGATCAGCAGCTCTTCCTGTGTGTTAGTTGCTTACAGGTCAGGTACCGTATGTACTAGAATGAAAGAGTTAAACCTTCCGTGAGAGTTATTTCTGTTACATAAAGTCATCTTCATTCCTGAGGACGATATGTTTTGATAATTTAGGCAGTTAAGTTTTAGCCCCATTCTTGTTTTAGCTTAGCAGAGTTGTAATCAGAGAGAATGAGAAGCACCCGGAATGCTTTTCCTGTTGGCAAGGCAGTGATTCATGTATTTTTCCCTTCTCTATTTCTGACTACACTGTAGCAGTAAAATCCTCAGGATTCACACAGCACAGTGTGCTGTGGTAGCTACATTGCTATTCTCTTCAAATATATGTCTATGGCACCATCACAGGTTTAATGCCAGCAGAAGATGCAGCTCTCTCACAGTCTAAAATGGGAAGGCAGCTTGGGACCTGTGTGCCAGTGAGTGACTTCTGGGGATTAGTTTGGAAAACTATAGAATATTTAGCATGGTCCACCTAAGCAGTGCTGCTGTTACCCTAATCAAGCATTACCCCGGAAGCATTGCATAATGCTCCATTAGTTTCATGGTTGACTCCTAAAATAGTAGGAGCTATTTTATTGTTTGGGGCTCTTAATTTGTTTGGCAAAAGATGGTTACTAGTGGGGCATTTCTTCCTTAGACAAATAACTCACATGGTCATTGGTGGCTCATGAAGACTTGGCTGTAGTGCCAAGTGAATACAAGTTTTGTTTCTGTGACTTTTGCCTGTATAGTTGGATCATTTCTCTCTCAATTGGGCTGTTTTGATATATATTACAAAAGAGTGTAGACATCGAATCATTTCCAAGTCTGTTTTTTTTTTTTTTTTTGCAGTACGCGGGCCTCTCACTGTTGTGGCCTCTCCCGTTACGGAGCACAGGCTCCAGACGCGCAGGCTCACGGGCCCAGCCGCTCCGCGGCATGTGGGATCTTCCTGGACCGGGGCACGAACCCGTTTCCCCCATATCGGCAGGCAGACTCTCAACCACTGCGCCACCAGGGAAGCCCCCAAGTCTGTTTTGATCCCAGAGGCTGTTTGTTACCTTTTTATTACCATAGCACTCAAAATGCTGAAGAGCAAAGTTACCTGACTAGGCAACCTAGGCCATGGAGAGCAGGGTGAGATGCCCCCATTTACAGCCTTAGGCCTCTGGTATGGCTTAAGTGATGTCAGTAGTGGGAGAGAATGGAGCTCGAAGCTTCTCCTGACCATGTCTTCCTCTCCAGGATTCCTTCCAGCCCTTGAAAGTCTGTGACTAAAATCCTAAAATAGTAGAATTGTACAAGGAGGGAAGGGGTCTGGACTGGTAAATGATGCCCCTTTGGAACGCCTTCTTAAGCACCGTCTAGTTATATACAGCCAGGACTCAAGGGCGTTAATGAGAGGTGTGAGAAAGTGAGGTGAAGGAGTTGTAGTCAGTCTCTTTCTTCAGAGGAAGTGCTTGTCATTTGGAGATTTAGAACATGTATAGTTTAGATTCTTTAGGAATACCCCTGAAAGTAGTGTCGTAGTCACAAATTTAAACTATACATACACATGCCATACTTTGAGGGTGGTGTGTGTGTCAATGTCATGTAGTTAGTGAGCCTGGTGAACTTCCATTACCCACATTCTGGTATGGTCTTATGTGCTAGATTAGACTCAACAAGGACAGTTTTTATGAGAGCGCTTAGGCTTTTGTGCTATATGGACAGTTAGGGGTCTGTGGACACATCCCAAAAGATTGCAAGAGTTTTGTGTCCTGCTGACAATTTGAATTTAGTGGATGAGGATTAAGTGGCACCTAGTTTCTGCTTACCTTAATACAATATTAAATTTTATTAACTCTTGTGGAAAAGTGAATGCGTCATAATTGTATGATAGGGAAACACCCAGGGGCTTTGTCTCTCCATTCAAAAATTTGTCTTACATTTGTTTTTGCATTTTATCTTAGGCAAAAGTCAACAATTCTAGTTTAATTGGAGTGGGCTACACTCAGACTCTGAGGCCTGGTAAGTATTAAGGATTGTTCTGATAGTGGTTTCAAAATTAGTTTCATTTCTCAGCTTCTTTTTATTTATTTATTTTTTAAATGGAAACTTTTGAGTTTATGCTTCAAAAGGCAGTATTAAGAGAATGAAAAGACGTACCATAGACTGAGAAAAATGTTTGCAAATCATACAAAGGACTTATACCCATAACATGTAAAGAACTCTTAAAACTCATTAATAACTATGACAAACAACCCAATCAAAAGATGGCAAAAGACTTGCAGAGACATTTATATGAAGACATACAAATAGCTAATTAGCACAGGAAAAGGTGCTCAGTGTCATTAGTCATTAAGTAACTGTAAATTAAAACCACAATGAAATACCACTTCTACCCACTAGAATGGATATAATAAATCATTAGAAAATAACAAGTGTAGATGAAGATAGGGAGAAGTTAGAGCCCTCATACAGTGCTGGCATGCACATAAAATATTACAGCCAGTTTAGAAAACAGACTGTTAGATTTTTTTTTAAATAGATCTTTCTTGGAGTATAATTTCTTCATAATACCATGTTAGTTTCTGTTGCACAACAAAGCGAATCAGCCATATGCATACATATCTCCCTATATCCCCTCCCTCTTGAGCCTCCCTCCCATCCTTCCTATCCCACTCCTCTAGGTCATCACAGAGCACTGAGCCGATCTCCCTGTGCTATGCTGCTGCTTCCCACCAGCCAACTATTTTACATTTGGTAGTGTATATATGTTGATGCTACTCTCACTTCGTCCCAGCTTCGCCCTCCCACCCCATGTCATCAAGTCCATTCTCTTATGTCTACCTCTTTATTCCTGCCCTGCAACCAGGTTCATCAGTACTATTTTTTCTTTTTTTTTAAGATTCCATATGTATGCTTTAGCATATGGTATTTGTTTTTCTCTTTCTGACTTACTTCACTCTGTATGACAGACTCTAGGTCCATCCACCTCACTGCAAATAACTCAATTTCGTTTCTTTTTATGACTGAGTAATATTCCACTGTATATATGTGCCACATCTTCTTCATCCATTCATCTGTCGATGGACATCTAGGTTGGTTTTATGTCCTGGCTATTGTAAATGGTGCTTGCAGTGAACATTGGGGTGCATGTGTCTGGTTTTCTCAGGGTATATGCCCAGTAGTGGGATTGCTGGGTCATATGGTAGTTCTATTTTTAGTTTTTTAAGGAACCTCCATACTGTCCTCCATAGTGGTTGTATCAATTTACATTCCCACCAACAGTGCAAGAGGGTTCCCTTCTCACCACACCCTTTCCAGCATTGATTGTTTCTAGCTTTTGATAATGGCCATTCTGACCAGCGTGAGGTGATACCTCATTGCAGTTTTGATTTGCATTTCTCTAATAATTAGTGGTGTTGAGCATCTTTTCATGTGCGTCTTGGCCATCTGTATGTCTTCCTTGGTGAAATGTCTATTTAGGTCTTCTGCTCATTTTTTTTTTTTTTTGCCGTACGCGGGCCTCTCACTGTTGTGGCCTCTCCTGTTACGGAGCACAGGCTCCGGACACGCAGGCTCAGCGGCCATGGCTCACGGGCCCAGCTGCTCCATGGCATGTGGGATCTTCCCGGACTGGGGCACGAACCCGTGTCCCCTGCATCGGCAGGCGGGCTCTCAACCACTGCGCCACCAGGGAAGCCCTCTTCTGCTCACTTTTTAACTGGATTGTTTGTTTTTTTGATATTAAGCTCCATGAGCTGTTTGTATATTTTGAGGTTAATCCTTTGTTGTTTCAATTGCAGATATTTTCTCCCACTCTGAGGGTTGTCTTTTTGTCCTGTTTATGGTTTCCTTTGCTGCACAAAAAGTTTAATTTAAAGTCCCATTTGTTTCTTTTTGTTTTTATTTCTGTTACTCTAGGAGGTGGGTCAAAAAAGATCTTGCTGTGGTTTATGTCAAAGAGTGTTTTTCCTCTAAAAGTTTTATAGTGTCTGGTCTTACATTCAAGTCTTTAATCCATTTGGAGTTTATTTTTGTGTATGGTGTTAGGTAGTGTTCTAACTTCATTCTTTTACATGTAGCTGTCCAGTTTTCCCAGCACCACTTATTGAAGAGGCTGTCTTTTCTCCACTGTATGTTCTTGCCTCCTTTGTCATAAATTAGGTGTCAGTATGTGCGTGGGTTTATCTTTGGGCATTCTATCCTGTACCATTGATCTATATTTTTATTTTTGTGCCAGTACCATACTGTCTTGATTACTGTAGCTTTGTGGTATAGTTTGAAGTCAGGGAGCCTGATTCCTCCAACTCGTTTTTCTTTCTCAAGATTCAGCTTCTTCTTTTCCAAACCTTTCAAGCATACAGAAGAATTGACAGAAAGTACAGTGAACACATGTTTACCTTTTGCCACAGTTTTTTATTCCTTTCCTTTTTTTTTTTTTATGGTGGGCTGTTTGGAAGTTGCAGCTATCATGATATTTCCCTAAATGCTTCAGCATGCATCTCCTCAGAATAAGAACATTGTCCGGCATAACCACAATACTGTTATCACACCTGAGAAAGTTAACAGTGATTCCATATTATTACTTAATATCCATTCTCTATTTACTTTCCTCACTTGTACCTGAAATGTCTTGTAGTAATTTTTATTTCTCCAATATTCATTGCTTTGGTTGTTTGGTCTCTATAGTCTCATTTACTTTACATAGTATTTTTGAGCCTTGCTGTGTTTTCTGGAGCAGTACTTCTCAAATACCAGTGTGTGCATGAATCACCTTGGGAATCTTATTAAAATACATAGGTCTGGGGCGAGGGGTTCTGACTTTCTAACAAGCTCTTAGGTGATGCCAGTGTTGCTGGTTCTTGAACCACCAGTTGAAGAGCAAGGCTCTAAAGCACTTGGAACTTTTTCCCCAGACTTTTTGACTGTTTTGAAACCTAAAGAAAAGAATGGTACCACGAACACTCATACCTTCCCCACGTTGACCAATTACTAACATTTATTTTGTTTTTATTATCTCTCCATGTCTCTATACATAATCCTTCTTTTCTTTTTTCCCCACATATCCTTATGAATTATTTAAATATGTTTTCCAAACACATAGACACATCAGCCCTAGCATACATATCATGAGAGTAAGACATTTTTAACTGCATCATTATAAAGACATCATAACTATAATACTGTTTTCACAGCTAAGGGAATTAACAGTTTGAAATAATACCTAATATATAGTATATATTTGGATTTCTGCACTTGTCCCAAAAGTGTCTCTTAATTGTAGCTTTTCCTTTCCAGGATCCAATTATGGTTGTCATTTAGTCTGGATAGTGTATTGAACATGATTGTATTTTCCAGAGCTGTTTGAGCTTTATTATGAAGTTCTTATGCTCTGGGACTTGATGCTTTCCTTACTGTGGATGTGCCAATGAATTGTCTGGTGTCTCAGATACTTCCAAGCGCCCTCTGGTGGCTGGCACTAGTAGGTCATCTGACAAGCTGAGGAAAAGTGACAGGTTGTGGCGTGACTGCAGACTCCCATGAGGTGTTTCAGGCACTTGATAGTTGTCTGCTTTTGTTTACAGGTGTGAAGCTTACACTGTCTGCTCTGGTAGATGGGAAGAGCATTAATGCTGGAGGCCACAAACTTGGGCTTGCCCTGGAGCTGGAGGCTTAATCCAGCTGAAAGAAACCTCTGGGAATGGACATCAGAAGATTTGGCCTTAATATATTTCCAGTGTGACCAGCAGGCTCCCCCCCCCCCAAGAAGGTGATCAGATCAAAGGATGATCTAAACAAGAGCTGTATTTTAAATATTTAGGCAGTTACTTGTTAGCTGGTTTCTAGTTGAATTGGTTATCTATCTAGTTACCAATGCTGCAGTCGTGCAGTCACCTATACATTATTTAAATGTATTTAACTGTTAAATGCGCTACCCACCAATAATGAAATAGACCTTTATGAAAACTGTGCAATTGTGTGCATGTTTGTTTTTATGTTTCTTTTAACATTGAATATTGCCATTGAATGAGATGGATCAGTGGATGTTTTAAGATGAGGTTAAAATTTTTTGTTAATTTCAACCATCATTAGAATTACTTTTGGTATCCCAAAACATTACAAATTATGAATAAAACAAGTATACATAATTAATGACTCTTAAGTATTTGCAGAGTTAAAAACTTGGCAGCTAGGGTCAAATCTTCCTTGTTTCTAGCTAGTACTTTATTTTTCCAGTGAGCATTTATTTTGCTCTTTTCATGAATCTGTGCCACAGAGTCCTCTGACCCGAGAGTAACTCCATGAGATTTTTAGACTACAATAAAGTAAGAAGATATATGCCTTCATATCTTCAGTTTGTAAATTTGAAAAATTACATTGGATCATCGTGAACTCCAGGAAGAGTTAGCAAGTGATGAAAAAAGAGAAATGAAGGGATGGTGCTGAAGGTTGTATACACCCACCACACCCCTTTGGGTTATTGCTTTGGAAATGATCCAGGCCCTAGTTAGGTAGGATGGGATGAGGTGTAAGGAAAGGGAGTAAGGCGTAGACAGTGTCAATACCCAGAGGGTCTGTAGAATGGAAGTGTATGGGCCTCAGTGAGAGGTCGTTACTTGTTTCTTTTCAGGCAGGCACTGAGAAGCTTGGGCCTAAGTTTGTGACCGGAGTGCCTTCAGGCTATGTGGCCATTGGCCTTAATCTGGACTTGAGCTGAATGATAGAAATTAATAGATGATTTGGTTGGAAAAGTAGGAAAGAGGAATTTTGATGGGAGAAGTGTTAGAAAGATACCATCAAAGGTTAGAGAAGAGTTTTGTTGAACAAATTCATAATACTAGATCTGTGGTATAGTTTGAAGTCAGAGAGAACAGATAAGAAAATGTAGTACTTACTCATTACCCAAAAAGTGATACATGCTGAAAATTTCCAGGTCAAGAAGAATCTGATGAGAGATTAGCAACCCAAACAAGCTTTCCATACAGGTGGGATGGGGGGCACAAAGGCCCCTTCTGATCTGTTTGTCCTAAGGGACTGGCTGGAATGGCCCATGGAATAAGACACATAACTTAATGGCAGTAAGTTGGAATTTGAACCAGTTTGTTTGAATCAGGCAGGACCTATTGCTAGGTAAGAAGAAAAACAGGAAAGGGTGTCTGCAAGCTAGGTATGAAAACGGCTCTTGTGTTTTCAGGATACTTAAGAGTAAAATGGACCTATTCACCCATGTGCTTCTTATATACTTTTATAAGTAGGAGAGAGAAGGATAGTTTACAGCCAGGTTCCTGAGGGTTGTCTGAAATGCAAGTATATATCCCAAATACTGTAGGGTTATGAAAGTTGCCAGCTGTGGGGTCATGGGGCTCCTGTGGCCTTGATATGTTAGAAATTAATAGATGATTTATTAATCAGCAGCCTCCAGGTTCAGTGCCACCACCCAGGCCTAACGGATGGTGGCAAAACCTAGTTCTAGGCTGATGCCATTTCTGTCTGAGGCCTGAGGCAGTGTTGGTGGAAAGGACACTTCATATCTGAGCCTGATCTTCATTTGTGGTGTGGAGATAAGATCTTCCTATGGATTGTGGAGGTTTAAACCACAGAGTGAAGCACCTGGCTCCCTCTCCACCTGGGCTCATAGGCTCATAGATGTTTGTGTTGGAAAGCTTAACTTTCTCTTCATCTTCCTCTGGGGAACTTGTTAAAAATAGCCTCCTACCTATTGGCCTGTCTGCTTCACACCTCTGGCCAGTGATCCCACTCAGTGTCTCATGTTCTTCAAAGACTTCATGGGGAGGAGAGGATACATACTCCAGTCAACCTTGAGGTCCTCAGGTCTAAGTCAAGTGGCCTGGTCTCAGGTGATGTTGACCAGGGCCTCCACTGCAGAGGTGAGGCCAAGCTGACAGTTCTGTGACAACTGGGCAAACGGCCAGCAGAATTGGCGTAACCTACAACACTTACACGGAGCAAGGCCCTTTTCCTGCCATCAGATCCCAGATTGGTCTCCACTGGTTCCAGCTGCACTGAACAGGAACTTCATTCATTTGCCCCTCTTAGGAAGAGGTGTCAGAGGGAGACCACAGGGGCTCTACCAGGTTTCCAGCCCTCAGATCCTGTGGAGGCAAATCTCCACAAGGAGCTGGGGTTTCTGACCAACTGCATGTGGGCAGGTCAATTAAAACTTTTTTTTTTTTTTTTTGCGGTACGCGGGCCTCTCACTGTTGTGGCCTCTCCCGTTGCGGAGCACAGGCTCCGGACGCACAGGCTCAGCGGCCATGGCTCACGGGCCCAGCCGCTCCGTGGCATGTGGGACCTTCCCGGACTGGGGCACGAACCCGGGTCCCCTGCATTGGCAGGCGGACTCTCAACCACTGCGCCACCAGGGAAGCCCCAATTAAAACTTTTGATAATCCTGCTTCCAGTCAGCTGGAAGCTCCTGTGGTCAGGCTACAGCCCTGGTGCCAGAGTGTCCTCAGGAGTGTGCCAGGGAGGGGATGAACATCTGTGGCCTCAAGGCTCCCTTTTGTTGAAGGGAGCCAGTGCGGGGCCTTCACTCCCTACCCCACTTCAGCACATACGGAGGCTCAGAAGATCGTCGTGTCCCAGGCCTCACTTTATTGTCAGATTTAAAACTCGGTGTCAATGGCTGGGGGTCCCAGGGTCCCTCCCTTGAGGCCCCTCGGTAGGGGCCAGCCCTAGATCTTGAAGGCTAAGGTGAGGCCGTCGCCCAGGGGCAGGAGGCTGATGTGGACCCTGGCGTCCCGCAGAATGCGCTCATTCAGGTTTCGCACACACTGGGCCGCCTTGTCCTGCGGTTTAGGCTGCAACACCTCTCCACGCCACAGGACCTGCGGAGGGGCGGGGCATCATGGGGGCGGGGCCTGGGGGTGCCTGAGCAGGAGGCGGGGTGAGAGCTGGAGACCCAGGACCTGAGCAGGGGAAAGTGGAAAACCTGGGGACTCAGTTCGAATACCTGGGGGCAGGAGCTTACGTGATTGTACTAGGCGGGGCTCTGGGGCAGGGGGGCGAGGAGGAGCCCAAGGAAAAGACGGACCCAGCTCAAGAGGGTCTTTCTTCTCTCCCGGGGCTGTCCCTTACACTGAGCACAGCGAGGACGCCTCCGGGTCGCAGCAGCTGCAGGCACCGCTCGTAGTAGGCGGTGCAGTTCTCCTTGTCCGCATCCACCACGGCCAAGTCGAAGGTGCCGGCCTCGCCCGCTGCCAGGAGCTCATCTTGCGGGGGAGGGAGGGGCAGATGCAGCTGAGTCCGCAGGCCCCAGCGGCCGGAAGACCCCGCCCAGGCCGGCCCAGGCGCTGTGACCATTCAGGTACTTGAGGGCCCCTGCCTGCCACTCTGCATGTGGCTGCGTACCGGGTGGCGGGGGGGTGGGGGCTGTCATTGCCTAAGCCCGCCCGTTGGACCGGGTCACTACCTCGCGCCGGGTGGTCCCATTTGGGAAATGGCGCCAAGGCCCTTTCCGCTCCGTTGCTCACCCAGGGTCTCCAGAGCGGGTTTCAACCGAAGTTCGATCTTGTGCTCCACTTCGGCCTGCGTGCGAGAGGGGCGGGGTCAGAGTCAGCATGTCCTTTCTCCCGGAGCTGGGAGTGGCCGGGCTCCAGGGGCCCAACGAGGGCCTCAGGTGTGTGGGGCACTCACCTGCCTCCACAGGGGACGTCCCAGCTCCGGGGGCCCTGCGTCCACCTCGCACGTCACCACGCGCCCCGCCGGGGGCAGCGCTAGGGCCAACGCTAGGGCCGAGTAGCCTGTGAAAGTGCCTGAGGACGTGGACACGGACAGGCTCAGGCCAGAGTGGGGCGACGGCCCGGTGACTCCGGCCCCCAGTGACCCCAGCCGCGTGCCCTACCAAGGTCCAGTGCCTTCTTAGCCTTGATGAGGCGAGCCAGGTTGGCCAAGAGCTGGGCCTGCTCACAGGTCATCATGGAATCCCCCTGCGGCTGCTCCAAGGTCAGCTGCTTGCGGGGAGGAGAGGGTCGCACTAGCCCTGCCAGTCACCCAGCTGAGCCCCAGGTTTAGAGCCCCCAGAGGCGTGGCTGTGGGCGTGGCCCAGGGGCGGACCTTCATGGAACGCCCAACCATGCCCGGCCTGCGCGGACGGGGGCCACCGACCAGCCCAAGGTCACGCAGCCACGTGGGTCCCTCCCGGCCCGAGGTGGGCGCCCGTTCCCGCTTCCGGCCCTGCTGACCAGCCGCAGGCTCCGCAGCGCCGGGTGCTCCCGCATGGAGCGGCTCAGCAGATACTGCCACAGGGGGCTGTCCTCAGGGGGCAGCAGGCGCTTCTCTCGCCGGGATCGCCATGGAGGGAACCATCTCCCTGCCGGGGAGGGGTGGTGCTGGGTCAGGGCCTGGGGCTCCAGGGCGCCAGGGGTGAGCCTCAGCCGCAGCCAGCCTCGCGGGTTCACGGGCTCTGCTCCTGCGTCCGCCCGCCCGCGGGGCCTCTGCCGAGGGTGCCGAAGGCCCGGCCCTACTCACCCAGGAAGAGGCCGCTGGCGAAGGCAGCGGCCAGCGCGGCCGAGCCTAGGGCCAGCGCGGCGGGCACAGAGAGCCGGGGCACGGGCTGGGTCATGGTTCGGGCAGGAGGCAGCGGCGTCCAGGTCACTTGCGCTAGGGCTTACTGGGACCGCCCTGGGACCCGCGGGCCCTCGCGGCTCCAACTTGCCCGGGCAGTGCCCTCGGAGCCGCGGCCTCGACCACCATCTGGCGGCCTCATGGCCTTACTGCAAGCCCCGCCCAAGCGGGTCAGTCGTCATCTAGTGGCCGCTTTCGGAACTGTGCCGGCGGCTATGCTGCTTCCTCATCGCTACCATTTTTGCTGAGAACCCCCAGGGGCATATGTGGGTGGGCGAGTAGAACGTCGGTATAACAGGATACTAACAGGTACAAATGATAGAAATTAAAGGAACCCTGGGAGGGACCGAGAGGATCAGGGGGGCCTCTTGGGGGAGGTCACCAAGGATGTCAAGTTGAAGGAATGTATGTTTGGGGGAGTTGGGGTTTGGGAGCCCTGGGTCAGATCTGGTTGATGGGGTGCTGAGACAACACCTTTAGTTAGAATCATGCTCTTGGGTACCAGCTAGGCTTGGGTGTGAGATCTTGGGCCCATCAGCCTGAGCCTCAGTTTCCTTTGTGTAAAACTGGGACCACTGTCTTACTATTAATGGCACCAGATCCCATAGCCTGGCACACAGTAGCTGCTCAAGAAGTGGCAGCTGCTGTTATCATAAGTTGAAGATATCTTGGGGAGGAAAGATCAGAGGGCAGGTGAAGTCCCCTTGCAGGGCTGTTCCGCAGGGGTGCTATCCAGTGAACAGTGATGGGAACACTGTGTGCCGAATGGGGCGAGGCGAAAGAAGCTGTCCTGGCTTGTGTTAGTGAAGCTGGGCTCAGAGACCACAGGGCACAGGGAACTTGTGTGTCCCGGCTTCACAATTTTCTCTTCTGTAAAATGGGGTTCTTAACAGTCCTGACCTCTTGGGAGATGAAATGAGAAAATCCAGGTGAAGGATTCACACAGGGCCTGGGACTTAGTGGGCTATAGCTGTTACATTTAAAAGGAGTCAGATTCCATCGGCCGTTGCTCCGCGGCTGTCCCCTGACACCAGCCTTCAGCAACCACACTGGGCAGACTGGAGCCCCACCGGGGGCTTTCTAGGCGAGGCTCAGCCCCAGCAAGGCTCAGGGACAGGCTTGTTGGGGGAGGTTGGTGAGGGAGCGGTTTGGCTGAGGCTGAAGACAGGGCTAACTAAAGAAGCCCGGAGCTCAGAGCCCGGGACTGACCGGCGCTGCGGGAGCTCTGGGCCCGCGGGAGGCCACGCAGGAGCGTGGACACACGATGAACTCTTCTGACCCGGGGGAAACCAGAAGTGCTTTCATGGTTCCTCTGCTGAGACCCTTCCACCAGGCCAGGCGGCACTGGGGCGCTGGGCTCAGCCAGGGCTGCAAACTGGCGCTCTCTTTCCTGTCTGGGGGTCTGGGTTTGGGCAGGCCCCCAGCTCACACCAGAACCTCCCTCCCCCCCACCTGGCTTCAGGCCGGAGCCCGTGGAGGTGGGAGGCGGGCGGGGAGGGGAGGCATGTCACCATATATCCCTCTCAGATTAAAAAACTAATTTGAAAAGATTAATGTATTCCATTCTTGTTACGCTGGCTCTGATACCTCTGGGCCTGCGGCTGCTCTGCCTCCTGATTATTGAATTTTTATGGCCTGGTAATTAATTGCAGATTCCCTGTTTTGTTCTATTTCTTTTTCTCTGACATTTTAATTTCAACAAAAAGCAGTGGTCTCCATGCAGGTTCTCTCTGGAGATCCTAATGGTCTATAAAACAGAATGACTTATAGACGTGGCACCCACTTCAGTTGGCGAGCGATTGTTTGAAACCTTGCTGATCACGCAAAATTTAATTTTTCCACCTCCCTCCCCCATTCGCTACTCATTTCTTGTCTCTTCCATTACAGCGCCGGTGTCTCAGTTCACGATGAAGGGAGCAAAGTGTCGCCTCCGAATCTGTTACAGGGCCTTTTCCTAGAAGACCAGGGGGCTGAAGACAAAGTAGGTTTGGGTTCTTTTCCTTGGAGGTGGCCCGAGTGGCGGCGGTGGAAGCTGGGCCTCCCCAGAGGGCCACGTGGATGTGGGCAGCTGTCTCCAGGGGTGGGGGAGGATCATTTCTGCCTCTCTCAATTGCCCTTTTTGGCCAAGTGCAGCTGCCCCATTAGGCACCAAGGCACCTGCTGGTCATGAGGGCAGAGAGGATGGGTGCCCATACATGCTGCTGGGTCGACACCAGGAAGTCAGGGGGTTTGACCCCTGCCAAATTCTTAGCCAGACTGGGTCACTGGAAACAGCTGTTCACAAAAAAGGATCTGGTAGAGGCCCCTGAGTTATTAACCTAATACCCCCAACCCCTACTTCTCCCAGCCCTGCTAACATCACACAGGCTGGGCGCCTTCCCCCAGGACCCCCCCAGGACTGGGCGGGGTAGGGGCAGAAGAGTAAGGTTATGGAGTCAAGTTGGACCTAAAGGATTAGAATTCAGATATCTTCAGGGGTCAGGCAGGCAGGTGAGGGGAGGGCGGTAGGGAGCAGTGGGGACTGTGGTGTTCCAGAACTGACGCCCCATCAGGTGTGGCGGCCCCTCAGCTCCCATTCATGTGGCCATGTGGGAAGAAGAGCATATTGTGGCTGGAGCTTCTGAGTTTTCAAAAGAGGTTGGAAATCTGGCTTTTAATGTGAAATCTCACAATTTAAAACACTTGGGTTAGACTTTTTTTTTTTTCTCTTTTTTTTACGCTCCATGTCAGCCAAACTGAATACATCTTTGATCTTTGTGTCTGACCTGGCCCATAGGACAACTGTTTCTTCTGATTTGGAGCATGGGTCAGAGAAGTTAGGACATAGGAGTGGAGTCTGTCGGGGCCAGAGAGGCCTCACTGGCTGGCTGATCACCCCCAGTCCCCAGGCCCTGCCCCAGGAATCCTCCTCCTACCTTTGGGCCCTTCAGTCCCCTTCCTGTACTTGTGGGCTCTTCCCCGGCAGCTGTGGTTCTCCCAGAGGTGCCTGTGAGCCTCTGTCCAGGGCTTGCCTTCTTTAGGCCTCCTGTCTCCACAGACAAACTTGCAGCCTGGAGTCTGACCACATCTGGGTGAGGTCTGCTGAGCTTTTCACCTAAGACTTCGGGGGGCAATGCTGTGACTCTAGTGGCTCCAGGGGCCGTGGTGGGCCGAGTGGGCTGATGCAGACAGACCGTGAATCAGGAGCTTCTGGGGCCCCTCAGATGAGCGGGGGAGGACGGGGGCCACGGCCTCCTCCCGCCTCCTCTGTGCTGAGATGCTGTGGAGCTGGCACTGGCAGTGCCCTGGCCTCTCATGCCTCAGTTTCCTCATCTGGACAGGCCGAATGGGAAGTGACAGCATGGGCTCCGGAGTCTGAGGGACTTGGGTTCAAACATGGGTCCACCACTCACTTTGTGGCTGTGTGAGCTCCGAGTTTCTCAGCTAGAAAAATGGGGCTGATCCTTCTGTCTTAGTGTTCTGTGTTGTATAATGAACCACCACATGCTGAGCGGCTTAAAACAATGCCATTTTTTATCTCGCGGTTCTGTAGGTCAGGAGTCAGGCCAGGCCTGGCTGATCCTCCGCTCAGGGTCTCACCAGGTGGAAGGCACCTCGAATACTTCTGGTGTTTCAGATCACTCTGCCTTCCTTTTCTGCTTTTCAGGGCTCACGTGATTCCAGGGGACCCACCCGGCTAATCCAGGATAATCTCTGCATTTCAAGGTGAGCTGGTTAGTGACCTTAGTTCCATCTGCAAAGTTCCCCTTGCCATCTGAGTTGATGACCGAGAGAGTAACGTTGGTGGTAGAGATCATGAGAGAGTGGTCAAATTCTGCCACAAACTGCAGCCTCTCAGTGTGGTTGTCAGGATGAAGATAACCCTGCTAAGTTCTCGTCCCCCCTCTTTGAGAACCACGCTGTGAGGTTTTGGGTTTGTTTTTATTTTTGGCCATGCCACGCGGCATGCGGGATCTTAGTTCCCCGACCAGGGATTGAGCCTGGGCCCCCTGCATTGGGAGCGAGGAGTCTTAACCACTGGACCACCAGGGAAGTCACATTAGGTATTTAAATACAGAGGATTCCCTGCTACTGCATAGACAGAGTGGGCGGTGGGCATGTTCCTCACAGCCACCCTCTCAAGAAGCTAGCGTTGCCCCCGTTTTCCAGATGTGCAAACTGAGGTTCCCAGATGTCAGGTGACATATAAGTGGCAGAGCCAGGTGTGAACCTATCCCTGTCTCAGGTTCACATAAGAGTTTGTCATCTCACCACTGGCCCAAGTCCAGAGCTCCTATATCCCCTGGAAGTTCATCGAGTTCTCTTGAGAGGCTTCCACCATGCGCCAGAGATTTACCTGTGATCCGATTTCTCTGGTTCAACTCAGGTCCTGGCATTTGGGTGTCTCTGGGATTCCCCAGTGGATGACTTAGGTATGTGTTTCATGGTGTCACCTGCTCCTTTTTTCTTCTTCTTCTTTTTTTTTTTTTTAATAAATTTATTTATTTGTTTTTATTTTTGGCTGTGCTGGGTCTTCGTTGCTGCGCGTGGGCTTTCTCTGATTGCAGTGAGCGGGGGCTACTCTTCGTTGCGGTGCGTGGGCTTCTCATCGCGGTGGCTTCTCTTGTTGAGGAGCACGGGCTCTAGGTGCACGGGCTTCAGTAGTTGTGGCGCACATGCTCAGTAGTTGTGGCGCACGGGCTTAGTTGCTCCGCGGCATGTGGGATCTTCCCGGACCAGGGCTCGAACCCGTGTTCCCTGAATTGGCTGGCAGAGGCTTTCAAATTCTTAACCACAGCGCCACCAGGGAAGCCCTGCTCGTTTCTTCTTGATGGGATGGGCAGGGTGCCACTGTCAAAGCCACTCCTGGGCGTCATCGCTTTTGCCGGACACCTCAGCTGACACTCAGGAGCCGTCAAATGGTCAAGACTTCATGGGCGTCCTTTTGAGAAATAGCAAAGAAAGTCCCCCTGCATCTCTTCTCTCTCCTCCTTGAGACACTGGCCTACATTGTGAATCCTTCCTTACCCAAAAGAAGACAAACACACACGTCCCAGCCTCCCCTGCAGGTACCAGACCTGATGCGGCATGTGAGTCCATGGTTGGAAGGAGAGTGATGCTGTGTCGCATCCAAGCTCTGGCCCTCCCAGAGTCAGCTGTTTGCCACAGAGTAGACTTTGCTATTTGCAACAAAGTGGATTCTGTTATTTGCAGCAAAGTGAAGTCTGCTGTTTGCCACAAAGCAGCTTCTAGATTTGCAGTTAGGAGTGCTGCCTCTGTGGGACCGATTCTTCCACCTCCAGCACACAGTGTTACCATCCACTGCAGAGCCAACCCCCTCCTTCTGCTTTGCCAACAGGAGCCCAATATTGTTCAGGCGACAATGTGCCCAGCTCCGGGGGATGGACAGCCCTCTCAGGCTGTCACAACCCCCCTCCCCACCCCAGTCCCTTTTTCAAGATATCCAGGGATATCTTGCCAGGGAAAAAGAGGTGCTTCTCAGGACTTTTTATTCCCTGATAATAAGAAATCCCCTCTTCTTGCTTAGCCTTTTCTTACCCTGAATAGGGTTGTGTAAAGATGAAATGCTTGGAACTTTAGCAGCCATCTTGTGGCCCTGAGGCAACAAGGTTAAGAATTAAAAAAAAAAAACCAGTGAGGATGATGATGGTCCTTGAAGACATTATCTAGACATTAAACCACTCCCAGCAACTGTTTACCTCTAGCCTCCTTGTTATGTGAGAAAATGGAGCCCTTTGTGTTTAAGCAATGATTAGCTATTTATTCTCTATTTGAAGTTCATAGCATTCCTAACTGATATAGGCACTCTAGCAGTGTGGTCTGTGCCCAGGGGTGATTGAGAGTTGGTGCTGAGATAACCCCTTTTGCTTTTTTTCAGGTTGAGTGACAGATTCCACACTGAACTCAAAATCACGCTCTCCAAAGGTAAGGCCTCGTTTTCCTCAGGGGTCAGTTTTCTCCCAGGAGATGCCCTATCCCTCCCCCGCCTGACAAGTGGAAATGCCAGTACCGTGCACCCCACCCTTGCCCTGCTGCAGACTTGTGGTGTCTCATCAAGCCTCCCCAGTCCCTGGTGAGGCAGGCATGATCACCCACCCTTTACAGACAGGGGATATCTGGGGTCTCATAGGCAGGATGTGGGGATTGTCTCCAGTTCTGTATGGCACAAAGCCTGGGGTCTCCCCACTCCAAGGAGAGTCTCTCTATTTGCATCAGAGCCAGGGGTGCAGGGGCTTCTGGGACAGTGGATGACCAGACAGGGTGGGAGCTTCTGTGCAGCAAGCTGAGTCCAGGTTGGGGAAGCCCACGACCTCCCAGCATAGCGGCCAGGTTTCTGCTGCAACATTGCTGTGTGGCAGCCCCAAGTCTCAGCAACTTCCAAAGTAACCACCTACTTTTCTCACTGCTGGGTCAGTGGATCAGCTGGGCTATTTCTGCTTGGGGTTGTGGGTCCAGATCATTCTGAGACCAGCAGCTACCTGGGGGTGCTCTTTCCCAGGGGACAGCATGGGGGCAAGAGGCCAACCACACAGGTGGTTTGAAAGCCTCTGCCTCAGTCAGGTCTGCTCATGTTCCAGCGGCCCCAACAAATCACTCGGCCAAGCTCTGCATAGGGGGCAAGTGTGTGTACTCTGCCCTCTCTATGGGGTGGCCCTGTGAGCTCACGTGGCAAAGCGTGTGGCTGTGTAGCCCTATTATGGGTCAGGGAGAGAAGAGTCAAGATCAGCAGTTCAATCTACACACAGATCCCAAGGGCCCCTGGGTGTCCCCAAAGCCGTGGGTGCAGAGATCCCCACAGGGCAGGGCCTCAGCAGGGGCAGGAGGGCCAGGGCCCCTGCCTTGTGCCTGAGCTGAAGATTCCCCAGTCTGTTTCTCAGAGGAGGAACTTGGAGCTCTGGGAGTCAGAGTGTCACCTGAGGTCGCAGGGCAACCTCCTGCCTCTGTCCACCTCACTGCCATCCTGAACCCAGCGGGGAGGGAGCAAGGGGTCAGGCTCACCTTCCCTGGGTTCAGCCCAGGGCGCCTACCTCCCCGGGGAGGACAAGCCCCTTTCTTTTATCCCCACACTCAGCATATGCCCATTTTCCCCTGAGACACCAGGACATGGAGCCTGGAACTCAAGGATTCCGATTGCATTGCATGGGAGACTTCTCAGTGCTTGTTTACTTCTGGTGGCCCCTGAGCTGGCCTGGGGACATATTTTGTTTGTCTCGATCAGTATTTTGTTTATTTGAATGGAGCCAACACTAAACAATCAGAAAATTTCACAAAGAATTCAGATTTGATTTCCATTTCTTTTGAAAGAGCAGCAGATTTGACAACACTGGGCCCATTTTTTTTTGTTGTTTTGCGGTACGCGGGCCTCTCACTGTTGTGGCCTTTCCTGTTGCAGAGCACAGGCTCCGGACGCGCAGGCCCAGCGGGCATGGCTCACGGGCCTAGCCGCTCCGCGGCGTGTGGGATCTTCCCGGACCAGGGCACGAACCCGTGTCCCCTGCATTGGCGGCAGACTCTCAACCACTGAGCCACCAGGGAAGCCCCCACTGGGCCCATTTTGCTGCAGGGCAGGTTGGCTGGTGCTGTGTGGTACCTCCCCCATCCCCCACGGGTCATGTGCCCTTGCCCCAGTCCCCACCGCTCCCTGCTGCCTCAAACCCAAAGAGGTTCCCTCATATTCCACATTGGTCTTTGAGCTGCTGGTGCATGAGCTGTAACCTCTGGTTTAATCCACTCCCCAGAGGCCCAGAGAGGAGAGACACCTGCCCAGGGTACACAGCCCATCTCAGGCTTTTGTTTCTCTTTCTCACTTCCTGAGTAAGAACTTCACCTGGATTCCAAAGAGCAATCCCTCTTGTGGGCTCCAAACAAGGATCCCAGACTTTGCCGCCCACCCCAAGCAAAACTGTTCATGTCGTGGTTGAAACTCAGAACACCTCTGGCGTTGCTACCCTGAGAGCACAGCCACTTTGAGGGGAAAATCTAGACTGAGATGAGCTTTGGGAGATGTTACAGGGACCCAGGTCTCTGAGTTACATAGGGAATCCCCCTAGATCTACAAAAATGAAATACGAATGGCTGATATTTCTATAGCAATTACTGTGTGTCCGTCACTTCAATTACTGTGTCAGTATAGCAATTACTGTGTGTCAGTTAAACGTCATATTAACTCACTTAATCTTCACATAAACCTTGTAAGGGGAAAGGTACCATTTTTATCCCCATTTTACAGGTGAAGAAGCTGCAGCACAGAGAGGTTAAGCAACATTCCTAAATTCGCACAGCTTATAAGTGGTAAAGTTGGGATTTGAACCCAGGTTCTCTGGTTTCAGGGCTTATAGTTCTTAACCACTGACATATCCTAGAGGAAATACCTACTGAGGTGGCCACTTTTCCTGTAATAACTCATTTCACCCTTGGACTTGCCCAACAAGTTAAGGTTGAGTTTGGCTGTGAGAGACAGAAAAGTCCAAAAAAGAAGTTGGTTTCTATTTTATACAGATGTAACTTGGAGGTTGTACGGAGCCTCCAGGGTCAACTGAGACTCAGGCTTCTCCTCTGCTGTGTTGCCATCCTCATCATGTGGTGTCTTCTCATTAAACAGGATGACTGCTTGAGTTCCAGCCATCACACCTTCAACCCAGTTTTTAGGAAGAAGAAAGGGACAAAATAGAACCAACCTCGTTCCTTTAAGGACACTTCTTGAAAGTTTCGTAAGATATTCTACTTGCATCCCTTTGAGCAGCACTTAGTCACGTGACCACATTTTGGCCTGGAAATAGTCTTTATTCTAGAGGGTTATATGTTCAATGAAAAACTCAGTTCTATCTTTAAAAGGGAGAATGGATACTGGGAACATTCAGCATCATCACTGTGTTTTTTACAGATAAAGAAACTGAAGCTCAGAGAGGTGAATGGCCTTCTGGCGGTCACACAGCCAGGAAGAGGTGGAGCCTGGATCTTCTGTCCCTGGGCCCTTTGGAGCAGGTGGGCTCCAAAGATATACTCTGCCGATTTCTTAAGGGGTGAGGAGGACTGTGGATACGTGCATAACCCCCTCTACAGACCCCAGGAACACCCAGTGCCCAGGTCCTGCCAGCCAGGCAGCCTTGTGCCTGCAAGCCCTGGCAGCCTGTCCGGGCCCAGATCCATCACTCCGGCACCAACCATGCCCTGGGCCTGACTCCATCCATCCCTCTAATGCCACATCGACTGTGCTCGGGCACGTTCCTGAGGCGGCCTCAAGAGCACTGAATAATTCAGTTCTGCGTAATGGGATAATGAATTTACTGACAACCCAGTGTGGTCTCGGTACTTACATTTCAAGAAATACTGACTCCCTAGGCCTGCTCTGCAGGCTGGAGATGTACACGTGCCAAGAAACTGTTGCCTTTACTTGCCTCGTGGGGTTCAGGCTTGACTGAATGGAGACCCTACTTTGGTCTCACTGATTCTTAAACTGCTTCGGCTAGTGGGGAGCCTGGGGGTAGGGGGACTGCCTGGTTGGAACTTTGGGGCGAGGTGGAAGTGAAATCACAGAAGCTTGGACATGCAGAGCTGGAAAGGACCCCTTGGTCCTGCATACCCATTTTATGAACCGGGAAGCTGAGGTTGTGGCAGGGACGGGCCTCTGCTCCCGCACACTGTGTTCCATGGCTGGGGACGCCGGGGATGCCTCGGGACTCCGGGGAGGAGACCTGCTTGTTTTCCTTCTAACCTGCTGTTTTCCCTGTCCCCCAGCTGCTGAAGGGTTGCTGCTAATGACTCCCAGCTGCCCCTTTGCTGGAGACGATCCCTCAGCCAAACGAGAGGCGTCCCCCGGAAGGCCGGCCCACCCTGCCTTCCTTTCCCGACCTGGGCAGACGATGGCTGATGACCGGCTGATGTGGTGCAAAAGGCCACCCCAAGCCTCAAGGTAGGACAAACTCTGTGATGCTATTAGGGTTCCAATATCCTTGGTGGGACTGTGGCTTGACCCCAGCTGAGACCGTGTTCTGGCTTAGCTTTTACCCCTTCCCTATCCTGCTTCCCTCACTCCCTTTCTCCTCAGGGCCTCCCCCCACCCCATAAATCATCTGAATGGGAATCTCTGACTCAGGTTCTGCTTCTGGGGAACCCTCCTGAGGCAGCTGCGTTTCCTGGTCTGAGCCCTCCTTTCTGAGGACTCCTCCCAGAGCACTAAGAAAGGCTCAGGGCCAGGAATTCTTGCCGCTGGCTCTGCTGTGTGATGGTGAGGAAATCACTTCTCCACCCTGAGCCTCAGTTTCCCCTTTTGTATGGCTGGGGTTGAGGGAGCCTCTCTCAGGTCCCTTCCAGCTCTGAAGGTCTGTGATATGACCTGAGGTGCCAGGAAGCCTTCTGCTTTCTTAACTAGCGCCACATGTGCATGGAGTCCTACCATCGGGGACTTTTCTCTGAAGGCTTTTTCAAAATGCAAAATCATCTGAGATGAGAATGAGTTTCACATTAGGTGATCGCGCTGCAGGGCAGACTCTCTCAAGGTGGGATCCTTGGGTCACCTGAATCCATCACCTGAAGGGGACTGCCTGGTTGGAACTTTGGGGCGAGGTGGAACTGGAATCACAGAAGCTTGGACATGCAGAGCTGGAAAGGACCCATTGGTCCTGCATACCCATTTTACGAACCGGGAAACTGTGGTTGTGGCAGGGTCGGGCCTCTACTCCTGCACACTGTGTTCTGTGGCTGAGAACGCTGGGGATGCCTCCGGGCTCTGAGGAGGAGACCTGCTTGTTTACCTTCTAACTTGCTAGTTTCCCCATCCCCCAGCTGCTGGAGGATTGCTGCTAATGACTCCCAGCTGCCCCTTTGCTGGAGACGAGCCCTCAGCCAAATGAGAGGCGTCCCCTGGAAGGCCGGCCCACCCTGCCTTCCCTGACTTGGGCAGACTGTAGCCAATGACCGGCTGATGTGGTGCAAAAAGGCCACTATTGGGGACTACCCTTGAGTCCTACCATTGGGAACTTTTCTCTGAAGGCTTTTTCAAAATGCAAAAGCATCTGAGATGAGAATGAGTTTCACGTTAGATGATCATGCTGCAGGGCAGACTCTCTTAAGGTGGGATCCTTGGGTCACCTGAATCTATCACCTGAAGAGGTGCTTATTATTAATATTTCCCTTCCCTTCTTCGTATTTGGACAGGTAGCCACTGTCCATTCCTTCATGGAGTTTTCCAAACAAGTGTGGCCATATTCTGGTACCAAGGACGAGTGGAAGGCTGAGGCCATTTTGGAGTGATTCTGGCCTCTAAGCAGCCCTAGACTCCTGTGTGTGGGTTACAGTGAAAGAGAGAGAGAACGCAGACAGAAATAGACAGAGGGATGGAAGGAGAGGGAGAGAGAGGCAGAAGTCGAGGAGGAGGAGGGCGAGAGGAAGGGAGAAGAGAAGGAGGACAGGTTTTAGAGATAAACGTTGAGACAAACGTGACAGTGAACCTCAAGTCAGACACAAGCTAGTCCATCACCCTGCCCCCGCCCCCATGCCGCAGCGGCAGCCTCTTCACTGTGTAATGGAGTAGACTGGGGCATCTGCCTCGCAGGGCGGTCGGCAGGGACGGATGGCTCAGCACGGACCCGGAGCAGGCCCTCCGCCAGTGGGTGCTTCTGCCCCACCCAGACTGGTCTGACGGTTTGGTTGCGGCTCTGAAGGTGGAGGGAAGATGATGTGACCTCAGGTGACCCTTTGTCTCACCTCTTCTGGAGAGCAGTGGCCTCTTGGAGAAAGGGGAGCAGCGTTAGTGTGTATGTGTATGTGTGTCCCAGACTAGGTGCTTTCGAGTCATCAGAAGGCTGGGTATTTTGCTTGACGGGAAAGTGGCCTCCTGGACTAACAGCAATACGAGGAACACATTTGTCTCCTGACCAAGAGGGTGGGGTGGGGGAAGATTTTTAAGGAGCTGTCAGAAGGAAGGGAACTGGGGAGCCACAGCTGGGGTTAGCTGGGGAGAGAGTCACTGTTCCAGACCCCGAGACTGAGCTCCCAAACCTCGGGGGTTGATGTGTTGTGGGGAGCCCTCTCTGAGGGGCCTCCCGTCTGCCCCAGATTAGTGAGGACGGCAGGGACAGAAATGGCCCCAGACTAAGGACGAAAAGAAGGACCTCTGAGTGGCGGGGTGGAGGGGGGATGAATTGGGAGATTGGGATTGACATGTATACACTAATATGTATAAGATAACTAATAAGAACCTACTGTAAAAAAATAAAATAAAATAAAACTCAAAAACCAAAGTATTCATAAAAAAAAAAAGAAGGATCTCTGTCAGGAAAACAAAGCACCTGTGGGTGGTGGGCAGCAAGGAGCCCAGGGATCGCCTTTGCCTTGGGTGCTCTCTGGGCAGAGTCTGACCTCCAGGGCCTGGTGTGGAGCCTCAGCTGAATGAGGGAGCCCTGGGCTCCGCCAGGCCTGGAGGCTGTGAGCAGGGTGAAGGGAGCGGTACTCCAGCATCAGCTGGGGGCTCCGGGCTGGGGCAGGAGGGGTGGCTCCTCTCCCTGGCTCATGCCCTGCTCACCTGGCTAACTCCTCATGCCTGTCAGGGAGGCAGACAGTGCTGTCTTCCCCAGACCTGATGTGCCCCTGACTGAGCCGGTGCAGTGGCTTAAAAATGTGACTGAATCCTTAGACCCTCCTCTCATCAGGAGGTGGGGTCTGTGTCCCCTCGCCCTGGACTGGGGCGAGCCTCCTTGAACAGAATGTGATGGAAGTGATGTTCTCTGACTTCTGAGGCTGGTTAGAAAAGGCCAGGTAGCATCTCCCAGGTTCTCTTGGAAACTTGCTCTGGGAGCTGTCAGCTGCCCTGTGAGAAGTCCATCTCTGCGGAAGCCGCCTTGTGCAGGGATCACAAAGAGTGAGAGAGATGCCTGAGGGGCCCCAACTCATCCATCCCCAGCTGTTTGAGTCTCCCATGCCCCAGATATCAGACATGTGCATAAGGAAGCCTTTGAGATGACTCTAGTCTCAGCCACCAAATGCCTGCAATGCATGACAGACCCAGAGTGAGAGCTACCTGCAGTCCAGGCGACCTCCGGATTCATGAGTGGAAGACAAGATCGTATATGGGTTTCCTAGGGCTGCCTAGGTACCAAATGGCCACAAACTGGGCAAAACAACAAAAATTTATTCTCTCAGAGTTCTGGAGGCTAGGGTCCAAAATCGAGGTATTGGCTTGTTCCTTGTGAGGGCTCTGAGGGAGAATCTGTTCCCTGCCTTTCTCCTAGCTTCTGGTGGTTGTAGGCAGTGCTTGGCTTTCCTTGGCCTGTAGGTGCATCACTCTGGCCTCTGCCTCCATCTTCGCATTGTGTTCTTGCTGTGTCTCTGTGTCCAAATCTCCCTCTTCTTATAAAGGACACCGTCACATTTAATTAGGGGCACCTGTACTCTGTATTATCTCATCTTGACTAATTACATCTGCAATGACCCTATTTCTCAAATAAGATGACGTTCTGAAGTACTGAGGGTTAAGACTTTAACATATCTTTTGGGGGGACATAATTCAACCCATGACATATCGTTATCATTTTAAGCCGCTATTTTGAAGTGATTCGTTATGTAGCAGTAGTTACTCAGAACATGAGAATTAAAGGATGGCTAGGGAAGCAACTAAAACATCAGTGGAAATGTAATTTACCAGAACATCCTTCTAGGAGGCTACTGTATGTGGTTGGGATAATTGATTTTCTAAGTAGCTTGGGGTCGGGTCTGGATCCTCCCCACAAAAGATGGACGTTCCAGCAACAACATGTGCTTGAATAAAAACAGACAGCTTCCCTAAAGCCTTCTAATGTGGGAAAAGAGCTTGAGTTTTGCTTTGTATTCCTCCCCCTTAAATAAATGTTGAATATTTACTTAAGGAGAATCAATATGATTATTAAGAGTGTTCCTGGCCTCCATATATCTCAGCATGGCCTTGTTTACTAACACCTGCCCTGTCAGAGCACTGATTAACTGTGGGCTACAGTTGCCTGGTTAAGTGTCTGGTTTCTCCATAGACTGGAAGCAACCCTAAGAGCAGGGACAGGCTATGTCTTGTTCTCTCCTGAATCCCCAGCACAGTTCTTGGCACATAGTAGGTGCTTAATAGTTAGTCTCTGAAAGCATGGATGTTGGAAAAGGAACAAAGGGACTTAAAATCTATATGATGATGAAAGGTATATAAATATATCAGCTACAGAACATCTAAGGATGCTAGAAAAAAATATTTTTGAAATTTGAAATTCTTTTCTGTTAATGGAAGAGCCTATAAGCAAATAAGGGAATTATAAGAGGCCAGGAACAAATTGGAAACATCAGTCCAGGGAAGTAAAGACTGCTGGACACCCTGAGGACTTCTACCTTGTTGGGCAGCCTACAACTTCCACACCTTGAGCTTCTGTGGCACAAGAAAGACAAGGATGAAGCAAGGGATGATAAACATGACCAGGAAGATTTGAAAAAGAACCAGACAGAGGTTCTAGGAATTTAAATATATCACATACAAAATTTAAAACTCAATGGAACAGTTAAATAGAATAGACACTGCTGGAGAGGGAATTAGTAAACAGGAAGATAGATTTGAAAAATTATACATAATACAGTACAGAAAGAAAAATGAAACTATGAAGAAGAGGTTAAGAGACATGGAGAGTGCAATGAAAAGCTCTAATATATGTCTAATCAGATATTTGGAAAGTGATTATAGGAATAATGGGAGAGGTATTATTCAAAGAGATAGCAGCTGAGAATTTTCTATGATTATTAAAAAATATGAATCTTCAGATTCAGGAATTCCAGTGAATCCCAAAAAAGGTAAATAAAAAGAAGTCCATACACAGATACGTCATAATCAAATTAAAGAATATCAAAGACAAGTAGAAAAAAAAAAAAAGAGAAGTAGAAGATCTTAAAAATACCCAACAGGAAAAAACTTCATTGTTCACAACTTCTCTAATTAGAAGAAATTAGACTAATGGTGACTAGTTATAATAGTATGAATAGTAACAATGAAAAACAGAATAATGATGACTTTAAAGGGCTTTTAAAATTCACACCAACTAGGGACTGTATACCCCAGCCCCTAATAAGACTGAAATAATTTCTTAAAAGATAATTTGTCTTTTAAGGATAAATGTAGATCCTAAGTATGTGCTAAAGAAAATTGAAAACGTATATTCATACAAAAACTTGTACACAAATGTTTATTGCAGCATTATTTATAATAGTGAAAAAGTGGAAACAACCTAAATATCCACCAACTTATGAATGGATAAACAAAATGTGGTATATCCATATAGTAGAGTGTTACTTGCCATAAAAAGGAATGAAGTTCTGATCCATGCAACAACATGGATGAACCTTGAAAACATAGGCATATCGATAGAGACAGAAGGTAGATTTGTGGTTGCCAGAGGCTGGAGGGGAATGTGGAGTGACAGCTAACGGGCATGGGCTTTCTTTTTGGGTGATGATAAGTTCTGGAAATAGATGGTGGCGATGTTTGTTAAATCTTATAAGTACACTAAAACCACTGAATTGTACACTTTCAAAGGGTGAATTTTATAGTATGTGAATCATATCTCAATAAAAATGCAAAAAATAAGAATAAGGGTAGAAATAAGGACATTTTCACTTACAGGCATACCTTGGAGATGTTGCAGGTTCAGTTCCAGGCCACTACGATAAAGTGAATATTGCATTAAAGAAAGTCACAGAAAGATTTTTGTTTCCCAGTGCATATAAAAGTTATGTTTTGGGAATTCCCTGGCGGTCCAGTGGTTAGGACTCGGCACTTTCACTGATGAGGGCCCAGGTTCAATCCCTGGTTGGGCAACTAAGATCCCACAAGCTGCGTGTCGTGGCCAAAAAAAAAAAAAAAAAAAAAAAAAAAGTTATGTTTACACTATACTATGTTCTGTTAAGTGTGTAATAGCATTATGTCAAAAAAGTGTACATAATTTATTAATTTAAAAATATTTATTGCTAAAAAATGCTAACCATCTTCTGAGCCTTCCAATGAGTTGTAGTAGTAACATCAGAGATCACTGATCACAGATAACCATAGCAAATATAATAATAGTGAAAAAGTTTAAAATATTGTGAGAATTACCAAAATGTGACACTGAGCAATGAAGTGAGCAAATGCTGTTGGAAAAATGGCACAGATAGACTTGCTTGATGCAGGGTTGACACAAACCTTCAATTTGTAAAAAAAACACAGTAATGAAGTACAATAAAATGAAACTCAATAAAAGGTATGTCCGTTTACTATAACTGAGAGAATTTATAAACAACAGACCCCCATTCAAGGAGTTTCTGAAGGATGAGCTTGAGAAGAAAAATGATCTGAGGAAAAACGTCTCAGATACAAGAAGTGATGATGAATTGAGAAAATAATAAAAATATGGGTAAATCTAAACAAACACACTGATTGTCCAAAGCAATGTCTATTCTGTGGGGTTAAACAGGAGATGGAACTAAAATCCTGGACCGTAAAGTATAATAAATGGAATTAAAGCTTTCAAAGCACTTTGCATTGTTCAGGAAAAGGGTAAGATATTGATTAACTTTAGACTAAGTTAAGTTAGGTAATAATTTCAAAATACTAAGTCACCAATAAAAAAAAATAATAGAATGCCTATCCTCTACATAGTAGAAGGGGGAGAAATGGGATGAGTAAAAAACTTCAAAACAATGCAACAAAGAAGATGAAAATAAATCCTTAGGAAGCAGGACAAATTAAAATAAAAACAAAACAAAAACAAGATCATAGAAATAAAGTCAAATATATTTGTAAGCTCTATAACTATAAATAGACTGAACTCCCCAGTTAAAATTATATACTCTCAGATTGGATTGAAAAAAGAATAGCCAAATGCTGCTTACATGAGACACGTCTAAAAGTGATAAAAAATTGTAAGTAAAACAGTGAAAAAAAATCAGAAAAATGCTAACCAAAAGAAAATTAGCATAGTTATATTACTATCACACAAAATAGAATTTAAGGCAAAAAGGCATCATTAGAGATATAGAGGGTCAATGTATGAAATTTAAATTTACCAGGAGAAAATAGTAGTTCTAAATTCATGGATACGTAATAATGTAAGTCCCTTATCAGATATATGACTGAAAATATTTTTTTCCCATTCTATGGGTTGTCTTTTCACTTTATTGATGGTGTCCATAGAAGCACCAAAGTTTTCAATTTTAAGTTCAATTTATCATCTTTTTTCCTCTTTTTTCTCATGCTTTTAGGGTCATATCTAAGAATACTTTGCCAAATCCAAGATCACGAAGATTTAACCCTATGTTTTCTTGTAAGAGTTTTATAGTTTTAGCTCTTACATTTAGGTATTTGATCCATTTTGAGTTAATTTTTGTGTATGGTGTGAGGTAGGGTTCAACTTCATTCTTTTGCACGTGGATATCCAGTTGTCCTGGCATCATTTGTTGAAAAGACTATCTTTTCTCCATTGAATGGTCTTTACACCCTTGTCTTTACACCCTTGTCAAAAGTCAGTTGACCATAGATATATGGGTATGTCTGTACTTTCAATTTTAGTTCACTGATCTGTATATCTATCCTAGTGCCAGTACCACACTATCTTGATTACTGTTGCTTTGTAGCAAATTTTGAAATCAGGAAGTGTGAGTCGTCCTACTTCATTCTTCTTTTTCAAGATTGTTTTGGCTATTCCGGGTCCCTTGTAATTCCATGTAAATTTTAGAATCAGCCCGCCAGTTTTACAAAGAAGTAGCTGGGATTCTGACAGGGATTGCATTGAATCTGTATTCAAGTCTCACATCTCTTTGCGAAGTGAGTGTATCTCCAATCAGCTGGTCCACGAGAGTAAGGCCAAAGGACGTTCCTGACCAAGCTGGTCTGGTGTGCCCCCATGTACGTGTCCTCAAGAAGCTACGTTCAGTGTGGGTACCCCTGGGACTGAATGTGTGCAGTAAGAGTGTAAATGACTGAAATAGGAACCCAACTCTTCAAGACCTTTCCAAGGTTTCCTCATGACTGTAGTAATGGATGATCTTAGGTTGGGTCCCCCAAGAAGCAGACGTTGAGGCGAGGATTCGCGTGAAAGTAGTTTTGTGGGAGGTGGTCTCAGGAAGTTCTGGAAGGGGAGTGAGGAAGGTGTCCAAGGAGGGGAGAGAAGTCAGGAGTGTGTGCCTAAATGAGCAGGTCGTTGCTATGGGCATCTGGGGCTCAATCCCATTGAGGACCTCTGTGAGAGGGTAGAGAACAGGGTTTCTCAACCTCAGCACTATTGACATTTTGGACTGAATAATTATTGGTTGTGGGGTGCTGTCCTGGGTGTTGTTGGATGTTTAGCAGCATCCTGGCCTCTACCAGATGCCAGTAGCAACCATCCAACCAAAATGTCTCCAGATATTGCTCCATGTCCCCTGGGGGTGCAAAATTGTACCTGGTTGAGAATCACTGGTATAGATTTGTCTCAGAATTGTCCCATCCAAGAGGGGAGAAGGTGAGGGGGATATATATACACCAACTCCCAATCATCGTTAAGGCTGCTTCTGAAGGTGTCAAATCCCTGCACTTCTGGCCTGTCCTGAGGGTCTCCCGAATCCTAGGCCAGAGAAAGCTCTCAGGCAGCAGAGAAACTGCCCATAGTAAGAAGCCACCAGCATGCATGGAAATAATGAGGGCTGCAGGGATGTGGGCCCCCATAGTGGAGCTACCTGGATTATGCTGTGTGAGGCTTTGGAGACCCCAGCTCCTTCCCAGATCTGCAGCTTGGCCTGGACTTCCATGTTCCTGGGGCTTTGCAGGTTCCACTACATCACCGTGTTGAAACCAACTCACCCCCGAGCAAGGCTTTAGCCCCTCAGCTCACTTCCTAGTCTCTGCATCTGTCACTGCTCCTGCAGGATGAGGAAAGATGACTTGTAAAGACTGGTAGACAGAAAAGACCTAAGTGATGTTGTTTCCCCAGGTGGAAGGCACTGGTGGGAAAGTTGCTCACAGAATTCCCCTCCTCTTCCCGTTTCAGCCCCTTGCGCCCACCAGAGATGCTAAGGATGTTCTCCTTTTTCAGTATGCTGTGTGACTTTGGGCAATCACACCTCCTCTCTGGGCCTCAGTCTTCCTTCTATAAAAAACACGGGGCTGCTGGGGGTGGACCAGATGACCTTGAAATGTCCTTCCATCTCGAGTGGCTGCTGAGAGCCCTGGGAGGCGGTGGGGAGTCACCAGGCAGCCAGAGTCTGGGGGCCGGACGGAAAATGTGACAGCTCGGCCCCCAGTGGTGTTGCTGGCCTCTGATCTCCACTCTGTGCCCGATACTCTGGGTCTGGTCACAGCCCATTGCGCCCCCTCGCTCACTCAGGAACATCTGCTACAGCATTTACCACGTTAATAGATTAGCTTTGAGAATCGGGCAGGTGTTTTCCACCCAAGCCAGAAAACATCAAAATCAGATTGCTCTCCAAGACTTTCCGCACAGGCAATCGAGTTAGAATGACTCGTACGGTCTAACAGATAATAAAACACACATAACATTTGCTTTAAGGTACAGGCAGGGGTATTTTGTCCCGTGCTTAGGAGAAACAAAAACTCACTCTATTTGGGAATAGGGTAATTGAATACAGATGGGAGGAGGTAAATGAAAGAATTTAGCAAATATCTCAGTGGAATAGCTAATGGGAATGAGACAGAATAGGAAATTAAAAATTATTCGAAGCAGATGGACCATTCTTTGAGTTTTTAAAAATTTATTAGGGCCGCGAAAAAATGTGTCTGTTTATTTTCTACGGCCATGAAATTAATGACTTGGTGAGTTTTGCTTGTGCAATTTTATGACTGCCATGTCATCTGTCATAATTTGGGGGCTGTTTGATATAGATTTATGAATGTCCCCACCCCCGCACCCCTCCCTGATTTATTGGCGTGGGTCAGACATGCATTAGGCTGTCCCCTATCAAGGGAGCAACGCCAATGGCAGCGTAACCCCTCAGGCCCTGGGTGGGGGGCCTTGGGGGATTCTCAGCCCAGAGGTGAGTGGAAAAGCCATGGAGGGGCTGTGGGAAAGGGGTAGGCCTGACCTGGCTGAACTTCCTCTGCAGGGATGACCCCAGCCTGCCTGGGCTGGGGAGGAGGTGTTCAGAAGGGGTCTCTTGCAAACTGTGGGGAGCTGGAAGCCAGCCCGGGGCTGCTTGTGCTTGGCCGGGAGTGAGGTGAGGGCTGTTGCTGCTGCTTCAGCCCAACCCAAGGGCCACCTGGCTTCCTGTCCCTTCAGCCCCCATAGCTGGGCTCATCTGTCTCCAGACCTGAAACTCAAGGAAGGAGAAGAAAATTCACAAATTGGGAATCTGTGTGCCTGGCTGCATGCTGGAGGCTTACGTGCATCCTCTAGATGGTGTTTAAAATAGGGCTTTACAACCAGCAGATTTGGGTCCAGTTTCGATCTGATTCTTCCCAGCTGGGTGGCTTTGGGCTGGTTACTACCCTCTCTGAACTTCTTTCCTCCTCTGTAAAGTGAGAATAGAAATGCCTAATGGAGGCTTCCCTGGTGGCTCAGTGCTTGAGAGTCCGCTTGCCGATGCAGGGGACACGGGGTTCGTGCCCGGGTCCGGGAAGATCCCACATGCCACGGAGCGGCTGGGCCCGTGAGCCATGGCCACTGAGTCTGCGCGTCCGGAGCCTGTGCTCCGCAACGGGAGAGGCCACAACAGTGAGAGGCCACAACAGTGAGAGGCCCGCGTACTGCAAAGCAAAAAAAAAAAAAAAGAAAAAGAAATGCCTAATGGAAGGGATGTTTTGAGGCTCAAAGGAGATAATGTAACATCCCAGCACATAGCAAAGTGCTGGTAAATGGTAACTCTTATTATTATCAATAAGCATCTTGAGGTGGATATTATTATTTCCACCTGACAGATGGAGACACTGAAGCTCAGAGAGGTTAAGTGATTTGTCTGAGGTCACATGGTTAAAGGGACGGAGCTGGGCTTTCCGCATTGATTTGCTCTTTCTTCCATAACTCTGACACCCAGCCTATTCTGAACTGAGAAACTCCAGACCCCTGGGGGCACAGTTCAGGGCTACGGACTCATGACTCTGTTCTCTGCCTCCTCTGCCTGGGCCCGGCCTACTCCCTGCCTGGCGTAGGTGTCCACTACAAACTTAGTCCTGGTGATCAGTCTCTTCTGCTCCTCGGGCTCCCTTTGGGAACAGAGAGCCTCTTCTACACCCCATTGCTGGGCTAGCTGGGCACCTTTTCTAGGTGTGGGTGGGCGAGTCTGTCCATCCTGAGGGCCAGGTGCATCCCAATCCCTTACCTCCCTCCCCCGACCCAGCTCCCGGAGGATGCTGCAGTGGGTGGGGCTCGAGGGCCCCTCAGGCTAGGGAGTTCTCTAAAGGCAAATCCCTGCCTTGGCCTGATGTCATGGTATGTGGTGTGTGGCCTCTGGACAGGCTGCGGGTAGCTTTGAGTCCCACCTGAGCTCTCTTCTCTTTAGCCCCACCTGTTCCCAAAGTCCAGGCCCTTTCATGCCTCTCTCAGCACCTCCAAATTACTAACAGGAATAACTCCTATTTCCCGAGCACCTGTGAAGGGCCGGGCACTGTGCAAAGTGACTTGTTCATGCAGTTCATGCAGTCAGCCATTTATTCCTCCATTGTTTCAATATTTATGGAGTGATTTCTGTGTGCCTGGCACTGTCCCAGCACTGGGGATACAGCAAAGAATAAAACAGATATGGTCCCTGCCCTCACTGAACTTAACATTCCTGTAGGGAAGATAGGCATTCGGTAAACACATTACTCTCTAATGTGTTAGGTAGACGTAAGGGCTTTGAAGAAAATTAAAGCAGGGTAAAAGATAGGAAAGGAGGTGGTGGGCGATGAGTGGTGGTAGGTGGTGGTGTCTGTTTTGTTTTGTTTTTTCTTTAATGTGTACGCTTTATTGAAGTGGTCTCAAGTCAGTGTACAGGTAAGCCCTGGCTACCTCTGCACCCCAACCCGCTCCCAGGGGGACCAAGAGCCTTCATACATCTCAAGTTGGGGGACAAAAAGGGGGGCCACGATGGCTGACCATTCAAAATAAAACAAACGAAAAGAACAAGTACTAAAGCGAAGATTAAAAAAAAAATTTTAGAGTACATAATTTACGCAAAAGCAGTGCTATCACCCTCCCCTGTGTGGACTCGGGCGAGGACTGGCCCTTCTCCTCAGGGAGAAGCAGGGCAGCTTTTTGGAAGGCAAGGGACTTCCTGTAACAATGCATCTCATGATATTTGGAATGACTATTAAAAATAAAGAACAATGTACAATCAAAGTTCTAGGCTAGGGGCTTCCCTGGTGGCACAGTGGTTGAGAGTCCGCCTGCCGATGCAGGGGACACGGGTTCATGCCCCGGTCCGGGAAGATCCCACATGCCGCAGAACGGCTGGGCCCGTGAGCCATGGCCGTTGAGCCTGCGCGTCCAGAGCCTGTGCTCCGCAACGGGAGAGGCCGCAACAGTAAGAGGCCCGCGTTCCGCAAAAAGCCCTCGGCTACCTTGTAGAACTTTGGGGATGCTCCATCCAACCAACTGCTGTCACCTTCACCGGTCCAGTTTTTAAATCCTGAGTCAAGCACACACACACACACACAAATCAAAAAAGACAAAAAAACACACCAGATAAAGCCATGCCAGTCTCCATTTTCTGCACGAGTTAGGTTTTGTCAAGAAAAGGGTGTAACGCAACTAACAGTCCACCTGGAAGCATTTGCGGTGGACGATGGAGGGGCCAGACTCAGTGTACTCCTGCTTGCTGATCCACATCTGCTGGAAGGTGGACAGCGAGGCCAGGATGGGGCCGCCGATCCACACAGAGTACTCGCACTCAGGGGCAGCAGTGATCTTGATGTTCATTGTGCTGGGAGCCAGGGCGGTGATCTCCTTCTGCATCCTGTCGGCGATGCCTGGGTACATGGTGGTCCCGCCAGACAGCACCGTGTTGGCATAGAGGTCCTTGCGGATGTCGACGTCACACTTCATGATGGAATTGAAGGTAGTTTCGTGGATGTCACAGGATTCCATGCCCAGGAAGGAAGGCTGGAAGAGACCCTCAGGGCAGTGGAACCGCCCATTGCCAATGGTGATGACCTGCCCATCGGGCAGCTCGCAGCTGTTCTCCAGGGAGGAGCTGGAAGCCGCGGTGGCCATCTCCTGCTTGAAGTCCAGGGCGACGTAGCAGAACTTCTCCTTGATGTCATGAACGATTTCCCGCTCAGCCGTGTTGGTGAAGCTGTAGCCACGCTCCGTGAGGATCTTCATGAGGTAGTCCGTCAGGTCCCCGCCAGCCAGGTCCAGACGCAGGATGGCGTGGGGGAGGGCGTACCCCTAGTAGATGGGCACCGTGTGGATGACCCTGTCACTGGAGTCCATCACGATGCCAGTGGTGCGGCCAGAGGTGTACAGGGATAGCACAGCCTGGATGGCCACGTACATGGCTGGGGTGTCAAAGGTCTTGAACATGATATGGGCCATCTTCTCACAGTTGGCCTTAGGGTTCAGGGGGGCCTCAGTGAGCAGCACGGGGTGCTCCTCGGGGGCCACCCGCAGCTCGTTGTAGAAGGTGTGGTGCCATATCTTCTCCGTGTCCTCCCAGTTGGTGACGATGCCCTGCTCGATGGTGTACTTGAGGGTCAGGATGCCTCTCTTGCTCTGGGCCTCATCACCCACATAGGAGTCCTTCTGGCTCATGCCCACCATCACGCCCTGGTGCCGGGGTTCCCTGCCCCGGGAGGAGAAGGGAGGGGATGGAGGGGAAGACAGTCCGGGGAGCGTCGTTGCCCGCGAAGCTGGCCTCGCACATGCCGACCAGGAGTGCAGCAATATCGTCATCCATGGCGAACTGTGGGGAGAACAGGACCATGAGGCGGGGGTCGGGTGGGCCGCCCTCGCCCTACCCACTTCCCTGGTGTCTGTTTTAGATAGGCTGGTCTAGGAAGGCCTCTCTGACGTGGTAACATTTTTTTAATATGTAATTTTATTTATTTATTTTTAAAATTTTATTTATTTATTTATTTTTGGCTGCGTTGGGTCTCCGTTGCGGTGCAGGGGCTTTCTCTAGTTGCGTTGAGTGGGAGCTACTCTTCCTTGCAGTGTGCAGGCTTCTCATTGCAGTGGCTTCTCTTGTTGCAGACCATGGGCTCTAGGTGTGCGGGCTTCAGTAGTTGCAGTACGCGGGCTCATAGTTGTGGCTCGCAGGCTCTAGGGCTCAGGCTCAGTAGGTGTGGCTCACGGGATTAATTGCTCCGTGGCATGTGGGATCCTCCTGGACCAGGGCTCGAACCCATGTCCCCTGCATTGGCAGGCAGATTCTTAATCACTGTGCCACCAGGGAAGCCCTGTGGTAACATTTTGAGCTGAGACTGGAAGGAAGTGAGCTATGCATATGGATATTCAGGAAGAGACTTTCCAGGTATAGAGAATAGCAAGGGCAAAGGCCTTGAGGTAGGAGGATGGTTGGAGAGTCTGGGAAAAAGCAAGAAAGCCAGAGCAGAATAAATGAGGAGGAAAGTGATTTTAAAGTCCATTATCTCATTTGAACCCTACCACAGTTCCCCAAGGTGGGTGTTATTAACCATAGTTTTACTGATGGGAATACTGAGACTCAGAGAGGTCAGGTCACTTGGCCAAAGTCACACAGCAAAGAAAGCTTCCAGCCCTGTGCCTCTGTGAATTTTTCCCACTGTACCACATAACTTCTCTGGACATTACAATTGGGTGGCACTGCAGAGTGGGACCAAGGGTCCAGAGAGAGGGTGAGAACTGGAGAAAACTGCAAGGTGGTTTACAGTTCCTGAGATGTAGGGAAGGTGTGGCTCTGACTGCTGGCAGGGCTTGCTCCTGTGGCCAGGAGGCCCGTGGCAGCCCGAGCTGTAAGGATTCTTTAAGGCTGAAGCGCTAGGCTGTGACAGGGCAAGATGGATGAGAGCACTGGGCTTAGTACCCGACTGAATTTCCTGAGCAGTTTTCATCCAGATGGTCTCTGGGAGAATAAGGTTTAAGAAGATTGATTCCCTGGGAAGGGAGGACAGGAAGGAGAAAGGGCTCCTGGCCTGTCTGCTCCCAGTGGAAACGTCTCTTGTCTTTGAATAAAGGAAACTACTGCTTTGAAAGGTGTGACTGGACGGGCTTAGTGGCTCGTGTGATTTGCAGGCCTCAGGAGTGGGGCGGGAGGACAGGAAAGGGGTGGTGATGGCTTTCCCGCCTGGGAGGAGGGCAGAGGGGGAGGCGCCCCTCCTTCTGGGCAGGGGCACCTGCATCCCGTGCAGTGCTAGGGGTCCACTCGGGTGCAGTCTCCTCAGCCCCGCCTGGATTTCTCCATCCTCTGCTTCCTCTTTCACTTCTGAATGACTTCAGGTCTCCTGTTGACCCCAAGTGCTCACAGCTTCATGCCGCCAGGTCTCTTCTCATGCTGAGCCTGGGCTTGGAAGGCCACCATTCTGTGGTGGGGCGGCCAGTGACGTGACACTTACTGTGTGTGTGTCGGGGGATAAATGAGACAGAGAACTGGCATCATGGCAGGAAAACTGGCATGAAAGTTGCAGAAACCTTCTGGGAGAGAAAGGACCAAGACTTGAAGGTATTCAGAGCTTTGGGAGCGTGTATGTGAAATGCTGTGAATGTTCTGAAACTAACTTGGTGATGGTTGTACATTTTTGTGACTTGACCAAAAACCATTGAATTGAACACTTACAACGGATGAATTGTGGGATGTGTGAGTTGTATCTCAATAAAGTAATTATTAAAACAACACCAAAAAGACCCAGTGGCAGGGAAGGCTATTGAGGTCCCTGAGATAAAAATCATCATGGGACAGGCTTGGGACTGGTGGGTTGGCTGGTGGCTCTGCGTGGGGCAGAGAAGGCAGCAGAGACTAAAATCTGCCTCAGTCCAGTTGTTCTGGTTTGTGTCCTGGGATTTTGTGTGTAGCAAATTATTTTTTTTTAATATACTTTTAGAAAATTTCAAACAGATGAAGGTACCAAAGGATTCATTAAGAAAATGTCAAATGGAACGTTTTAAATATCCCAAAAGAGAATAGTATAATGAACTCCTGCGTACCCATCATCCGACATCAACAATTATCAACTCATGGCCATTTTTTTTTTCATTCACATCCCCGTTCACTTCTGCCCTTTCCAGCTTATATTGAAGCAAATCCCACACATCATATTTCATCTGAAAATAACATTATTATACCTAAAAGAATTAATAGTAATTCCTTAAGATCATCAAATATCCAGTTATTATCCAGATTTCCAAATGCTCCATTAATGTCTTATTTTTAAAAGTTTTAGTTTGTCTGAGTCAGGATCTAAATAAGGCCACACATTGTGATTAGTTGATATATATATATTTTTAAATAAATTTATTTATTTATTTATTTATTTATGGCTGTGTTGGGTCTTGGTTGCTGTGCACAGGCTTTCTCTAGTTGCAGCGAGTGTGGGCTACTCTTTGTTGCAGTACGTGGGTTTCTCATTGCGGTGGCTTCTCTTGTTGAGAAGCATGGGCTCTCATGCTTCAGTAGTTGTGGCATGTGGGCTCAGTAGTTGTGGCTCATGGGCTCTAGAGCGCAGAATAAATAGTTGTGGTGCACGGGCTTAGTTGCTCCACGGCATGTGGGATCTTCCCGGACCAGGGCTCGAACCTGTGGTCCTTGCATTCGCAGGCAGATTCTTAACCACTGTGCCACCAGGGAAGTCCCATCTGAGTCTTTTTTTAATCCATAAGTTCCTCCTCTTTTTTTTTTTTTCTTGAAGTTGGTTTGTTGAAGAAACTGGATTTTTGTTCAGAAAAGTTTCGCACAGGCTGAATTTTCCAACTGTATGTTTAGCAAGCTCCTCTGGACTCTGAATTTCCTGTAAACTGAAAGTTGGGTCTCGAGGTTTGATCAGGTTCAGTTTTTTTGTTTGTTTTTTTCTGTTTTTGGCAAGGCTATGTCGGTGGTGGTGTGTTATTCCATCAGGAGATACATAGTGTCTGGTTGTCTTTCTTTTTGTGATACTCAATGTCTAGATCCATAAATTCATAAGGGGCTGCAAAAACTATCATTATTCCTTCTGCATTTGTTGCAAAGAGAAACTTCTCCTCATCTACTATTTGGTTTCCCAGTGGTACAATTCATATAGGAAAGCAGGATAAAGCTGGATTTATCCTTTTATCTACCAGTCTTTAAAAGAGTGAGTTAGTTTCCTATCATCCTCCTGAGTTTGTTTGTTTGCTTTCAGTATCATTATGAACTCATAGATTTAAATATATTTGGTGAATTTCAATCCACTGCAGTTAGTTTTATTATTGATGTCTTACTTGTCCCATCTTTGTCCAATGGGAACACTTCGGTTGGCTCCCGAGTCCTTTTGACGCCACCCTAGTGGTGTTTGAAGAGTCCTCGCTGGCTGATATGATATGGCTCATCTTGTCCATTCCCTGCCTCAGAATTGGGATCAGCCATTTCCTGTGGGTGAATAAACCTAGGTACGTTTGTGGAGAGGAGCATCCTCTCTTACATCCTGTGTACCATTTTGGCTTGGGCACTGCATGACTCAAAGAGCTCAATCTGGTCCCATTACTGTGGACAGAGCAAGTGGCCGAGGTCTCAGCGTAAATAGCACTTTCTCAAGAAAGCCCTCAGTGCTCCCCCAGACCACATCAACAGCCCCTCTTTTACATTTCTTATTTTACTCATTTTGGCAACTGTCAACATTCTTGGTTGCAAGCAACAGAAACTATCTCTGCTGACTTAAATAGAAAAAGGGTTGATTTTTTAAGAAGTATGTATTAGGATGTTGGTTTGCCTGTACTGACAGATAAAGATAGAGCATTTATTTCTCTCTTGTAAAAATGTAAGATGATAGGCAGTTGGAGCAGGGGAGGCTGCAGGGTGACTCTGCTCCTCAGAGTTGTCCAAGGGCCCAGGTTCCTTCTGTCTTGTTGCTCTGTATGCTCCATGACAGTGCTGTCCAATAGAATTTTTGGTGATGATGGAGATGTTCTTTACCTGTGCTGTCCAGTACAGTAGCTACTGGCCACATGTGTATATTGAACGCTTGAACATGATTAGAGCGACTGAGGAACTGAGCTTTAAATTTTATTTTATCTTAATTAATAAATTTAAATTACTTTAGGCTCATGTGGCTAATGGCTCCAGGGTCAGACAGCATATGTCTAGAAGTTGTCCTCATCTGCCTGGCTGTGAAAGAGATTCTACCAATCTACCTTGTAGATTTCAGGATGGGAAGAAGGAGGAGGGGCAAGCAGCTTCCTTCTGAGGACACACATCAGTTCCTGTCCCTTCCCATTGGCCAGAACTTAAGAGGGTCAGGCTTTGCTGCAAGGGAGTCTGGGAAATGAAGTCTCTAGCTGGAGAGCAGTTGCTGCTACTAAAAGGAAGAAGAGGGAGAATAGATATTGGTGGGCAATTAGAGACAAGGAAACTGGGTAGCTTTAGCCTGTTACCAGGAGGTGTGGACAGCAGAGAATTAGGTTTTGAGACCTCCAAGGCAGACATAAACCTCAAAATTCTCACTGTGTTGCTGATCCTGTATCTTGCTCACTCTATGTCTCCTGGGGCACAACTGAGGGGTTAATATTGCCACCCCAAATCTTACAACAGGATCCCCAAGTTCCACAGCTAGCTGTATGGTCATTTCATTATTTAATCCTCAAAAAAAATTCTAGGAGGAAAGAACTATCACTATTCCATCTCCAAATCTCAGCCTCCATCTTCACATCACCTCTTCATGTCTGTCTCGAATCTCCCTCTGCTGCTCTCTCATAAGGGCACTCGGCATTGGATTTAGGGCCCACCTGGATAATACAGGATAAACTCCTCTTTTTAAGGTCCTTAACTTAGTTGCATCTTTAGCCATATAAGGGAATACTCTCAGGTGCTCAGAAAGGACATAGACATATCCTTTTGGGGGTCAGCCTTTATCCCACTACAACCCAACTCACAAACCTGGTAAGTAGGTCCCTGGGTTACACAATTGCAGACACATGGTGTTTAACATGGTGGCCCTATTGGTGACAGCAGAGCTGGGATTTGAATCCAGGCCAGCCTGATTCCAAAGCCCACTGTTTCCATCTAGAATTTAACCTCTAAAGGTTTGAGAGTTAGAGCAGTTCAAGAACAGATAGCTGTGGTTAGCCCAACACTGGTTAGACTCACGCTGAAGGCTAGATCTGAAGTTCTTATCCCGGATGAACTTCTCAGCTCCAGCCAGGATCAGGGGTTTTCTTCTCTGTCTCTCTTCCCCCTCTTACTTGTTCCTTCACTGCGCTGGTGGGTTGTGCTGTGCCTCTAAAAGAGAAGAATTCCTCACATCTGTAAAGTGATTTACCCTTTATAAAGCAATTTCATATAATATAAAGTTGAGGACTTTTTTTTTTTAGAATTGGTGCTACTTATTGTTCTTGATTTAAAAAGCAGAAGAATTGAGATCCTTCGGTATTTTTAAGGAAGAACAGCCCCCAGATTAAGTTGACTTTGTAGCTGACCCTTGCTTGATTCCTTTTTAGGGTCAGTGGCCTTTGATAGAAAAAAAATACCCTCACTCCTGCAGCCTGAGGAAGTGGAAAGACAAAGGAGGCTTGATCAGCTCAAGGCAGGAAGAAGGCAGCCCAGCGTGGGAGCTGCTCCCCAGGACAGGGGGCTGTGGAGAAGGGAGCTGCCCAAAGGCCTTGCTTGCCTCCATGGGGAGGCTGGTTCCAGGCTCTTCAGAGCTGGGTGCCAAGCTGGGAAGCAGTACCCAGGGGATCAGCCCCTGACTGGGTATGGCTGCTTTTCCCCGAATCCTAGCATGTGCACCCTCAAGAGCACTCATGCCCATTCACTGCAAAGCTGGACACGTTTCCATACTCAGAACCCATATCGACATGCACTGGTGCGCGTGCGCACACACACACGCACGCACACACAGGTCTAGTTTTGAATAATACTTGCTAGCACTTATTACGTACTTCCTGTGTACTGGCACCATTTGATCAAGTGCTTTTCATTCATGAATTGGTTTCAGTCATTACCACAACCTTGTAAGGTAGGTAATATTATTTTTCCCATTTAACAGATGTAGAAACTGAGGCACAAAGAGACTAAGTCACTTGCCTGAGTTGGATTTGAACCCAGCCCATCTGGGCCTAGAGTCCACACTGCTTCACCCAGGCCCCCATCTACTCTGGTGTGACACATATGCATGTACACACACACACACACACACACACATTGTGCCACTCACAGTGCTACAAGTTTGTGTGCAAATGCACTCTGACACACACACTTACTGCTGACCCTACACGTGCACTCCTGCTGCCCCTCCTGCCTTCCTTCCCCTCCTAGGGACCAGTTTTCTTCTGAGGCCAATGACGGAGGCCCGGCCAGCCGGGTGTCAGGGTCAGGATGGGGGCAGGGTGGCTGCTGACAGGGTGATGGAAAGCAGGAAAGTCACAAATAAGCAAACAGCCCTGCCTGGACACAGCCTCGCAGAGCGTTTCCTGAATGTCCAGGGACATGTTTATTTTTCGACGACTATCCAGAGCCGACCCCAAGTCTTTTCCTTCCGAATGGCCGTCTTGATGGAGCCATGGTGCTGTGGGTCTGGCTTGTTCAGAGCTGATGTTTACAAATGTCTCTCTTCTCTAACAGAGGCTGGGAGCCCCTCGTGGGGTGGGTCCCATCTTACTTTTCAACCTCATCCCTCCAACCCCAGGTTCCTGGCTGCTGGCTCTCTGACCCCACACCCTTCAGCCCACTCCAGCCCCGCTTCCTTTGTTTGAGCTGTCCTTTGCCTGGGATGGCCAATTCCTGTTTTCTAGGTAAATCCTACTCTCCTTCCTGGGTCTAACTCAAATGACATTTCCTCCAGGAAGCTTTCTAGGATTCTTTCAAGGTATAAGGAATCTCTTCCTTTGCATGGCACTGAAAAAAAAGTTAAATTTTAATTGTGGTAAAATACACATAGACTTTACCATCTTAGTCATTTTTAAGTGTACAGTTCAATAGTGTTAAGTACATTCACACTGATGTGCAACCATCACCACCATCCATCGACGGAACTCTTTATCTTGCAAAATTGAAACTCAGTCCCCACTAAACAGTACCTCTCCATTCACCCGTCTCCCCAGCCCCTGCAACTACCATTCTACACTCTGTCTCTGTGAATCTGACAACTCTTGGTACCTCATATCAATGGAATCGTACAGTATAGTGTGTGTGTGTGTGTGTGTGTGTGTGTGTGTGTGTGACTGATTTATTTTACTTAGCATTAATGTCCCCAGTGTTTATCCATGTTGTAGCACACATCAGAATTTCCTTCCTTTTTAAAGGCTGAATAATATTCCATTGCATGTATATACCACATTTTTTTATCCATTCATCCATCAATGGACACTTGGGTTGCTTCTACCTTTTTGCTATTGTGAGTAATACTGCTATGAACATGGGTATATATCTCTTTGGTACTTTGTTCTTTTAACACAGCACTTGTTTGTCCATTCATTTGTTGATGGATATTTGACTATTTTCCAGGTTTGAATATTACAAATAAAGCTGCTATAAATGTTTGTCTACAAGTCTTTATATGGACCTATGCTTTCATTTCTCTTGGGCAGATATCTGGGAGTGGGCTGGATATGCTAGGTGTATATTTAACTTTCTAAAGAGACTGTCAAACTGTTTTCCAAAGTGGTCATACCAATTTACATTCCTAGTAGCAATGTATGAGAGTTCCTGTTCCTTCATATCCTCACCAACACTTGGTATGATAAATCTTTATTTGAATTATTTTAATAGGTGTGTAGTGGTGTCTCATTTTGGTTTTAATTTGCATTTCCCTATTGACCATTATTTCTCATTTCTCATTATTTTTCACTTCTTTGGGAAAGTGTTCAAATCTTTTGCTGATTATTTTTTTATTGGGCTGTTTGTTTTCGTATCATTGAGTTTTGAGAGTTCTTTGTATATTCTGGATATAAGACCTCTATCATATGTGATTTGTAAACATTTCTCCCAATCTATGACTTGTCTTTTTATTCTCTTAACAGTATCTTTTGAAGAGTAGAAATTAACTTTGTTGAAGTCTTATTTATTATTTTTTCCTTTATGTATATGCTTTTAATGTCATATCTAAGAAATTTTTGCCTACCCAAAGTGACAAAAAATTTTTTTTTTCCCTTTGGGGCTCCACCTTTTAATTGTCACATTTTAGGGAAGGAACAGAGTAGGTGATGTAATAAAACAAAACAGTAGGCATTTCATCACGATCACACCAAATTGGAAAGCAAAACGTATCACTTGATAGCCTTGGAGGAGTGTATTTATGGAAAACTCCAGGATTCTCTGGAATTCACACTGTACAGGAAGCCCTAGTTTCTCATCTCTCCTTAGCAAGGTAGAGAATAAGAGAGAAAAGAAGTCACTACCGGCAGACCGAGAAGATGGCAGACTAGTGTCTCTGATAAACCACCTTATCGGGGTTTGGATGCCAGTTTCTTTTATAGCACAGAAAGAAGTTAGAGACGAGGAAGTAAAGTAAAAAGGCCATACGTTTTGCAAATATCCCCTGGAACTGCCAGCCTGGGTGAGGGGATGTGTTAATGTCATTTTTTTTTTCCTTTTGGCAGCCATCCACGGGTGGGCAGGGTCAGACTGTCTCCCTCTGGGTCCCGACTCCCGGAGGTGGGAGGCAGCGACTGCTGAACCCGAGCGCGGGTGACCGTGGCTCTCCGCGTCCTTCCCTGACAGCTTCCGCCCTGCTGGCCAGTGGGCAGTGAGCCCAGCGTGGACGCCCTCCCCCACTAGAATTTTTATAGTTTTAGATTTTACATGTAAGTCATGATCTATTTTGATCTAATTTCTTTACATACATATACATAAGTATATATATTCTTTTTTTACATTCTTTTCCATTATAGGTCATTATAAGATATTGAGTATAGTTCCCTGTGTTATACAGTAGGTCCTTGTTGGTTATCTATTTTATATATGGTAGTGTGTATATTTTAATCCCAAACTCCTAATTTATCCCTCTCCCTTCTTCCCTATTAGTAACTGCAAGTTTGTTTTCTGTGACTGTGAGTCTATTTCTGTTTTGTAAATAAGTTCACTTGTATCCTTTTTTTAGATTCCACATATAAGCAATATTGTATGATATTTGTCTTTGTCTGGCTTACTTCACTTAGTATGATAATCTATAGGTCCACCCATGTTGCTGCAAATGGCATTATTTCATTCTTTTTTATGGCTGTGTAATATTCCATTGTATATGTGTACCACATCTTCTTTATCCATTCCTCTGTCAAAGGACATTTAGGTTGCATCCATGTCTTGGTTATTGTAAATAGCACTGCAGTGAACATTGGGGTGCATGTATCTTTTCGAAATATGGTTTTCTCCAGATATATGCCTAGGAGTGGGATTGCAGAATCATATGGTAGTTCTATTTTTGGTTTTTTAAAAGAACCTCCATACTGTTCTCCATAGTGGTTGTACTAATTTACATTCCCACCAACAATGTGAGAGAGTTCCTTTTTCTCCACATCCTGTCTAGCATTTGTTATTTGTAGACTTTCTGATGATGGCCATTCTGACTGGTGTGAAGTGGTACCTCATTGCAGTTTTGATTTGCATTTCTCTGATAATTAGTGATGTTGAGCATCTTTTCATGTGCCTTTTGGCCATCTGTATGTCTTCTTTGGAGAAATGTCTTTTTAGATCTTCTGCCCATTTTTTGATTGGGTTTTTTTTTTTAATTGAACTGCATGAGCTGTTTGTATATTTTGGAGATTAATCCCTTGTCAGTTGCATTGTTTGCAAATATTTTCTCCCATTTTGTGGGTTGTCTTTTCATTTTGTGTATGGTTTCCTTTTCTGTGCAAAAGCTTTTAAGTTAAACTAGGTCCCATTTGTTTATTTTTGTTTTCATTTCCATTACTCTAGGAGACGGATCCAAAAAGATAATGCTGCTATTTATGTCAAAGAGTGTTCTGCTTATGTTTTCCTCTAGGAGTTTTATAGTATCCAGTCTTACATTTAGGTCTTTAATCCATTTTGAGTTTATTTTTGTTATGGTGTTAGAGAATGTTCTAATTTCATTCTTTTACATGTAGCTATCCAGTTTTCCCAGCAGCACTTATTGAAGAGACTGTCTTTTGTCCATTTTATATTCTTTTCTCCTTTGTTGTAGATTAATTGACCATATGTGTGTGGCTTTATTTCTGGGCTTTCTATCCTGTTCCATTGATCTATATTTCTGTTTTTGTGCCAGTACCATACTGTTTTGATGACTGTAGCTTTGTAGTATAGTCTGTAGTCAGGGAGCCTGATTCCTGCAGCTCTGGTCTGCTTTCTCAAGATTGCTTTGGCTATTTGGGGTCTTTCATGTTTCCATACAAATTAAAAATTTTTTTGTTCTAGTTCTGTGAAGAATACAATTGGTAATTTGATTGAACTGGATTAAATCCATAGATTGCTTTGGATAGTATAGTCATTTTGACGATATTGATTCTTCCAATCCAATAACACGGTATCTCTTTCCATTTGTTTGTGTCACTTTTGATTTCTTTCATCAGTGTCTTATAGTTTTCAGAGTACAGGTCTTTTGCCTCCTTAGGTAGGTTTATTCCTAGGTATTTTATTCTTTTTGATGTGATGGTAAATGGAATTGTTTCCTTAATTTCTCTTTCTGACCTTCCATTGTTAGTGTATAGAAATGCAACAGATTTCTGTATATTAATTTTGTATCCTGCAACTTTACCAGATTCACTGATGAACTCTAGTAGTTTTCTGGCAACATCTTTAGGATTTTCTGTGTATAGTATCATGTCATCTGCAAACAGTGACCGTTTTACTTCTTCTTTTTCCATTTGTATTCCTTTTATTTCTTTTTCTTCTCTGATTGCTATGGCTAGGACATCCAAAACTATGTTGAATAATAGTGGTGAGAGTGGACATCCTTGTCTTGTTCCTGAACTTAGAGGAAATGCTTTCAGCTTTTCACTGTTGAGTATGATGTTAGCTGTGGGTTTGTCCTATATGGTCTTTATTATGTTGAGGTAGATTCCCTCTATGCCCACTTTCTGGAGAGCTTTTTTTTTTTTCATGGATTCCTTTAATGCGTCCAACATAAGTTCTTTTTTTTTTTAAATCGAAATATAGTTGATTTACAATGTGGTGTTAGTTTCTAGTGTACAGCAAAGTGAATCAGCTATACATATACATATATCCCCTCTTTTTTGGATTTGCTTCCCATTTAGGTCACCGCAAAACATTGAGTAGAGTTCCCTGTGCTATACAGTAGGTTCTCATTAGTTATCTATTTTATACATAGTATCAATAGTGCGTATATGTCAATCCCAACTTCCCAATTCATCCCACCCAACATAAGCTCTTAATCTGAGGTCTGTAGATGAAAAATGTGTGCATATGAATTATTCTAGGAAGAGCCTGGAGAGTTTTTTTTTTATCATAAATTGATGTTGAATTTTATCAAAAGCTTCTTCTGCACCTATTGAGATGATCATATAGTTTTTATTCTTTCATTTGTTAATGTGATATATCACACTGATTGATTTGCAGATACAGAAAAATCCTTGCATCCCTGGGATAAATCCTCCTTGATCATGGTGTATGATCCTTTTAACGTATTGTTGGATTTGGTTTGCTAGTATTTTGTTGAGGATTTTTGTGTCTATGTTCATCAGTGATATTGGCCTGTAATGTTCTTTTTTTGTGGTATCTTTGTCTGGTTTTGGTATCAGGGTGATGGTGACCTCATGGAATGAGTTTGGAAGTGTTCCTTCCTCTGCAACTTTTTGAAATAGTTTCAGAAGGATGGGTGTTAATTGATCTGATTTTTTGCACATGGTTTGAGGTATTGATTGAATTTCATTTTTTACATATATGTAAAAAAATGTAAAAGAATTTCATTTTTTACATATATTCAGTTGTTTCAGCATCATTTGTTGAAAAGACTATCTTTTCTCCACTAAGTTACCTTTACATCTTTGTTGAAGATTAATTATTCACTTATTGTGGGTCTTTTTCTGTTCCATTGATTTATTTGTCTACCTTGATGTCACCATCACACTATCTTGATAACTGTAGCTTTATAATAGGTCTTGAAATCAGGTAGTGTTAGACCTCCAACTTTGTTCTTTTTCCAAGTTTTCTGGGCTACTCTAAGTCTTTGTATTTCCATATGGATTTTAGAATCAGCTTGTCAATTTCTAGAAAAAAGCCTGCATGGATTTTGATTGGGATTGCTTTGATTCTGTACATCAATTTGCGGAGAAGCGACATCCTAACCATCTCTGACCTATGAACATGGTATTTCTCTATATTTATTTGGATCTTGTTTATTTTTCTTTCAGTAGTGGTTTGTAGTTTCTAGTACACAGGGCTTACACATCTTTTGTTAGATTTATCCCTAGGTAGTTCATATTTTTGCTGCTATTGTAAATGATATTTTTCAATTTTAATTTCCAATTGTTTATTGCTAGTATATAGAAACACAATTTTGTTTTTGAAATTGATCTTGTATCCTGTAATCTTGGTTACCTATTAGTTGTAGTAGGTTTTTGTAGATTCCAAGGGATTTCCTATATAGATTATCGCATCATATACAAATAAAGACAATTTGCTTCTTCTTTTCCAGTCTTTCCTAAGATGTCTTCTTAGAAATCTTTCCTTGCCTTATTGGATTGTCTAGAATCTCTAGTACAATGTTGAATTGGAGTAACATAATCTAACATCCTTACCTTGTTCCTGATCTTAAGGGAAAAGCATTCAGCCTCTCACCGTTAATTATGATGCTGGCTGTGAACTTTCCATAGTGCCCTTTATCAAGTCAAAGATGTTTTCTTCTGTTTCTGGTTTCTTGAGAATTTTCATCATGAGTGGGTGTTGGATTTTGTCAAATTCTTTTTCTGCATCTATTGAGATAATCAACTGGTTTTTAGCCCCTTCTTTCTATTAATGTGGTGTATCACATTAATTGATTTTTGGATGTTAAATCAACCTTGCATCCTTGGAATAAACCCTTCCTGGGTTTATCTTTACATATTGATGGATCAATATTTTACATATTGATGGATCCAATTTGCTAAAATTTTGTTAAGAATTTTTGTATCAAGTTTTATAAGGGATGTTGGTCAGTCGTTTTCTTTTTTAGTAATGTCTTTGGTATCAGAGTAATGCTAGCTTCATAGAATGAGTTCTGAAGTATTCTATCCTCTTCAGTTGTCTGGAAGAGTGTGTAGAATTGGTATTATTTCTTACTTAAATGTTTGATAGAATTCACCAGTGAAACCGAAAGTAAAATAGCTGGTGGGAAGCAGCAGCGTAGCACAGGGAGATCGGCTCGGTGCTTTGCGATGACCTAGAGACGTGGGATAGGGAGGGTGGGAGGGAGGCTCAAGAGGGAAGGGATCTGGGGACATGTGTATGCATATGGCTGATTCGCTTTGTTGTACAACAGAAACTAACACAGTATTGTGAAGCAATTATACTCCAATGAAGATCTATTAAAAAAAAAAAGAATTCACCAGTGCAGTCTCTGGGCCTGGGAAGTTTATAACTACAAATTCCAATTCAATACGTATCTATAATAGATATAGGAATATTCAGGATATCTGTTTCTTCCTGAGTAAGCTTTAGTAAGTTGATGAAAAATTTTGGCCATTATTTCTTCTTTCCCTTCTCCTTTTCCTTTAGGGATATATTCATATAATATTCATATACATATTCATATAATATATATTATATGTATGTATGTGTACATATACATATATATGTATGTGTATATATATATATATATATATATAAAAGGCTGCTTGAGTTTTTCCACAGTTTATTGATGATTAGTTCAATTTTATTTCTCTAGAGTTGATTTGGGTCTTTTTTTATGTCTTCTGTGTCTCTTCTCAACATGTTTGCTCTTTCATTTCCAGGTTTTACTGATTGGTTCTTATCTTCATCGGTTGCACTTTCCTACTTTTTTGCATGTGTGGTAACTTTTGATGGATGCCAGACTTTTTTTTTTTTTTTGCGGTACGCGGGCCTCTCACTGTTGTGGCCTCTCCCGTTGCGGAGCACAGGCTCCGGACACGCAGGCTCAGCGGCCATGGCTCCTGGGCCTAGCCGCTCCACGGCATGTGGGATCTTCCCGGACTGGGGCACGAACCCGTGTTCCCTGCATTGGCAGGCGGACTCTCAACCACTGCGCCACCAGGGAAGCCCGATGCCAGACATTTTGAATTTTACTTTCTTGCGTGCTTTGTGTTCTTATAAGTCTTCTTGAGCTTTGTTCTAGATGCCATTATGTTACTTGGAAACAGTTTGATCATTCTGAGTCTTGCTTTTAAGATTTGATAGGTAGAATCAGAGTAGTGTTAATCTAGGGCTAATCTTGTCTCATTGCTGAGACTAGGCCCTTCTAAGTACTCTACCCAATGCCTATTGGAAACCAAAAATATTCTTGGCCTTCTAATCTTTTCTGGTAGTTCTTCCCCTGGCCTCGGGTAGCATCCTTATACACCACGCACTGCTCAGTACTCTGCTGAGTACCTGAGGGGGAGGTGCTCATCTCTTGGGTTGTCTCTCTGTGCAACCCTCTCCTCTCCAGGGCTCTATCCTGCAAATGCCAGGTGCCCGGGTTTCCTCAGAGACCATCTTAGCTCCATCTCCTTAACTCATCATATTAACTAAGCTCTGTCTGGGATTCCTCCTCTCTTTGTGGTATCCTGGAAACTCTCTCAAGGCAGTGATTTGGGGAAAGTGCATGGCTCACCTTGCTGATTTCCCATCTCGGTTGCTGTATGTTCAGTGGCTCGAAAATTGTCTCATATACTTTGTACAGTGTTTTAGTTGTTTCACGTGGGAGGGTAAATCCATTCCCTGTTGTTCTATCTTGGCTGGAAGTGGAGGGCGCTCAGTGCCCTTTGGCTTTTAGCAATAGTGCCGTCAAACCGGGAGGCTAGCAGTTCTGGAGGAGTCTGAGGTGTGTTATGGGGTTGGCTGGAAGAAGAAGGGTCAGTTTATATGAAAGGGTGAGCATCTCTGTGCCCGTAGCTATGTATCTGCTATCCCTGACTGCACATCTGTCTGCACGTCTGAATGCATTCTGCTGGAGTCTGGGAAGCTGTCTGTGGCTGGCCCCCTGGAACAGGGTCCCTCCTTTTGTCTGCTCAGGTGAAACTCCAGGCTGCTCATAAAATCACTCTGCCAAATTTCTGGATGTCCCACACCAGAGTCCATTAGGCCTGCGCTGGACTGGGTACAGCCTGAAGATGAGGCCAGCAGACGTTGCCTTTTGTAGTCAGGTTGGGAAGACGGGGTGGGGAGCAGAATGGTTTTCCTGTGTTGAGTCAGCTGGGGCTGATCTAGGGGCCCTGTCTCTCCTTTCCCTTACACAGAAATCCCATAGGCCCCAGGCTGACCCTTCTGTGGTTCCTGGCTCAAGTGCTGGTCTCTCTGGGCATAGGATGGGTCTGGTTGTTGCTATCAGCCCAGCCCAGGCCAGGCCTTGGAGGAGCACGACCTGGTGTTTTGCACTGTGAATTTTTCCATGGGCCTCCAGGAGAGCCAGTACCATCACACCTCCAGGCCATCCGGCCTTTCCCAGAACTCTCTGCTTTTCCTCTTGTCACTCATGCCAGGAGGTAGGCAAGGGCTGACATTGCCCAGGCCACCTCCACAGCATCCAGCTCATTCTGAGGCCTTTTTTTCTAAGGGTGGACAGTAGCACGTAAAGCTGTGTCCATAGCAGGTGGCAAAGTTTCCATGATACTTGGAATAGAAGAAAGGTGTATTTTTAAAATCAAATTAAATTCGGTTTAAGGCCCCACTTGTCAGGACAGATAATTGGCCCTAAAATTCTAGAACTTGTGCAGACCAAGAAAAGGGGTGGGGGGATTTAATCCAATTAAGTATATTAGGTAAAAAATCCCTAATGACCTGAGAAATCTGTATTCCAGGGAAATTTTCTCACAGATCCATAAGGGGCATGGACATGTTCACTGAGGCATTGTAGATAGCGCTGTGGAGTTGGCGGCAATCTGGCTGATATCCTGCCTGAGGGGGTACGAGAACCAGGTGCAGGGAAAGCCTTACAGTGCAGTATCTCTCACTCTATGATGGCCTTTGTTTAAGCTCCTCCTGTGATGGGCAGCTCAGAGTTATGTTGCTGGGAAGCTCCAGTTGTGCCAGAATTACTTCTCACTGCAGGTGATCGCAGTGAACCTGGTGGAGGTATGCATTTGGGAGAAACATCATGTATTCAGTCATTCATTCATTCATTTGACAGTTGTGGGTCAACAGCCTCTGCTAGGGTTTGGAGATGCAGGGGTCTCTGCTTACAATCTAGTGAGGAAATAGATATTAAACAAACATGTCATTCAAATGGATGATTCTATCAATAAAGAAAAATAACAGCATTGGTATAATAGAATTAAGGTTCCTGGGGGATAGGTAAAGGAAGACACCTCTGAAAAAGGAACACTGAAATGAGACCTGAGAGCTGAGTAGAACTAGGCTAGAGAGGGAGCAGGGACAGTGTGTTCCCGGTGGGGTCCTGAGGCATTGGCCCCTTCAGTGAACCCTCTGCCTGGCTGGAGGGAGGTGTGTGAGCCAGAGGGAGCGGAGGAGAGGAGCCTGGGGACAAAGACAGGGAACGTGCAGAGCCTACTGCTTGATAAGGTGACCACATAATTTATCATCCAGACTAAGACACATTTGAGACCGAAAGGGGTGCTACTAATAATAATGTTGGGATAACAGGTCACCCTACTTGTAGGTCAAGGTAAAGAGTTTGAGTTTTATTCTCAAGGTTATGAGAAGCCATTGGGGTCTGGAGGAAAGGGAGATGTGACCCAGTTTGCACCTGGAGGGCCTGAGGTGGGACCCTAGCACTCAGAAACCTCCCACCATCCTTCCCATCCACATGGAGGAGCCTCTTGAGAAAGGTTTGGGAGATATCAGAAATCTGCAAGTGACAGCAGCTGCCAGGAGCACAGAAATGGCCTGTGGAATCCGGTGGGACGGGCAGTAAGCTGGTTACTGTTACTGTGTAGCAGCCCGCCAACCCCAGTGGCCCTGATTTAGGTTCTACCTGTCTCCTGCCTTCTTACTGACAGATGCAGCTCCCAGCAAGTGAATCTGCCCCTAATTGGATAAGGAGACAGTGATGAGAATTTTCTCATGGGTGCTACAGGCTTGGGGCATTGTCGGGGGGACACCCTGTCCTGCCCCAGCTGCAGGTGGAGATGGGAAAGGAACAGCCCCCTTATAATAGCCTAAATCAATTTGACTGTCAAAGATTTTATCAAGCAAGAGTGTGGGATGTATGAATAAGATGATAAGGCTTCCATTTTGGTACCATTGGTCTCTAGCACATTGGTTTCCACCTTCCCGTGGGGAAGTCTGCTGGGAAGGGCTCCTCTTCCCAAGCGAAAAGACAAAGTTTTGACTGGAGAATTCCTTTTTTCCCTCTCTCTAACCCCTTTTCCCTCCCTGGACTGAAGACATGATGCTTGGTGGTACAGCAGCCACTTTGTAACCAGAAGGCGAGAAGCTAGAATGCAGGGATGATGGAATGGGGAGATACAAAGAGTCTGGGTTCTTGAAGTCCTTGTTGAGCTGCACCAGTCCTGGATGACCTGCCTGGGCCTTCTTGTTATAGGAGACAATTAACCTGTACTTGTTTAAGCTGCTGTAGCGGGCATTCTGTGACACGCAGCCAAAGTCTGGCCTTGACTCCCACCTCTATGAAGCAACTGAGGCTTCCAGTTTGGGGAACCCCTGTCCCTATCCTTAAAGGAGGAATTGAATGGCACAAAGAATTGAGAGACTCCCAAGATTATGAACCCCAGCTTGGCCTCTTCCCTAACAGGATGACCTTGGGTGAATTAACCTTGCTGGATCTTGGTTTCCTTGTCTGCACTTTAGAGGCAATAAGTAGTACTTTCCTCATAGAGTTGTTGTGAAGGGAATGAGGAAATAAATGGGATAATGAGGAATCAAGAAAGTAATTCTGGAATCCCTGGATGTAAAGTAGCTGTTCAATAAAAGTCAGCCCCCTCCCCTCTGGGAGTTACAGAGAGCTACCCCTCCAACCCTGGCTGTCAAGTCACACACACACTCACTGTGCACGTCACCCTTCTTGCCAGGAGAGGATTTTGCATTATGGAACCTTGAGTTATAAATTAAGCGTCAAATATAATTTGGCCACACTAAGAATTAATTATGTGACTGCCCTAGAAAATCCAGGGACCACAACTCTGACTGTCAAATTGGTGTCTGCCCACAAGGGAGGGACACCCTCCCCCCACCCCAGGGAAGTGAATGGAAGGGGACACAGGCATGGTGCTTTGCACACTCAGCATTTCCCACCTGGACCCTCAGCAGCAGGGCTCCTTGAGAAGTGACCAAGGAGTGGGGCTGAGGGGTGGAGAAGAGACTGTTTCTAGGAGGCGTCCCATCCCCCCATCACAGTGGCCCTGCCTTGGGTAGCTCCGCCCTCCATGGCTTGTGCGCATCTGTCAGCTGCAGACACACATGTGGCTGCTGTCAGTCCTTCCCCTTTAAGGGAAGGGAAGCACTTCCTGAAAGGGTGGTGGGGGGAGAGGGAGACATGCGGCCAGCAGAGGCCACATTTGTCTCGATGGCAAACCAAGGACAGAGGCTCAGCCTGGAGCATTGCAGGAGGGGCCTGCCTCCTCCTGAGGATGGAGAGAGCCATCCTCTGCTGGCCTCGGGGTCTAGGGCACATTTTGAGGAGGGGGAGACAGTGTGTAGGGAGTGAGCAGCTGGGCCCGGGCATCCAGAACCCAAAGCAAGTCAGCAGCCGGCACCCCCAGCCCAGGCCTCCCCAAGCTGAGGAGTCTGGGTTTAATTTTCTGGTCAGTGCAAAAAGGAGGCGGAAGAGGACGAGGAGGAGGAGAAGAAAGGAGAGAGTTGAAGTTCCAGTGCAGTGGGCTGGGATCTGTCACTCAGCGCACAGCCCGCTGACGACTAAGGGCAGCCGAGCTGTAAGCGGCCCATGATTTATGGACACCGAGTGAACTCCTGCGGCAGAAACCAGCCTTGAGATCAGAGCAGCAATAGGGCCCTTTTTTTGGCAGGAGACAGGGCCTGCATTTTTCTCATTCATGCCAAACTGCTTTGCACGGCAATTAGCTCTGTCCTCATTTAGTCTCCAGTCCCAAAGGGTAATGAAAGTCATATATCATCTTCAAGACTGCTAATTATTGAGCTCGCTTACAGGTAGGCTTTGTAGCTGTGAGAAGGGCCCGTCGGCCCAATATTTATTACTCTTCCAATAAGTAAGCAAAGAGGGGGAGGGTGCTGAGGGGAGAAGGGGGAGAGGGAGGGAGGGAAAGAAGGGGCACAAGCAACTTTCTTGAGAGACCGCCCAACCCCAGCCTGGGATCTGTGACATACCTTCTGCAAATGTGCTCATCAGAGGGGAAACATCTTTATTCCACGGAGCCATTTTTCATGCCCTAACAAACCAGCCTGCTAGAGAGGAGAGAGCCGAGAGTGGGGAGGGGAGGCCTGTGGAGGGCGTGGCTGGGGTCTGCTCAGGAGGGCGGGGAAGGGGACAGAGACAGGGCCCTGGGGAGGAGAGCACAGGAAGAGACCAGAGCGGAAGTGGAAGACAGAATCCACCCAGCCCCCATCCATGTCCAGAACGTTCCGCCTGTCATCCCTGGGCCTGCCAGGTGGTTGGCGGGGGTGAGGGTCAGGACCCGGGCTGGGATGAGCTATGTCTGTCACTTCAGGGCCTGGCGTGTGGAAGGCTAATGCTGGAAGTCGGAGTCCCTTTGCCTTTATTTAGTTGTCCTGCAACCAAGTGAATTTACCGTCTGGATTGTAATCCAAACCAACAGATTTCCGTGTGTGTGATTAACGAAGGGGAAGGTAGGCCCTTATTTCCACTCAAACGGACTTGAAAAGTGTAGTGACTTTTTAGAAAAACTGAACATAAACATTAGCCAGGTACTGATGGTTGTTTTAAAACAGAGGGTGCGATTAAAGCAAGAGCTAAAGAAATACAAATATTTAAAGACTGTTAGATGCTGTACTCAACACGCAGTTAATATTAATTGAGTGCTTCCTCAGTAAATGTATCAGGTATTGTTCTACGTATGGGGATACAGCAGAGATCATGATAGACCAGGTCCTTGCTCTCATGGAGCTTCTAGTCCAGCGATCAATCCCTACTTATTGATCATGATTTGTTTTCTACCCAACTTAAATGGTAATAACAGCTAACATCTGTTTAGAGTTTATTATGTGCCAGGTACCGTGCTGAGATCTTTGTGTTCACATTTCTCATCGAATCCTCATAACCGTATGTGGTTGGCCCTGGTGCCATCCCCATTTTACAGATAGGTTAAGTTATGTATCCAAAGTCACACAGCTAGTTAGGATTGAGAACATACCATCTGGCTCCAGGTTCCAGATTCCATTCCCTAAACCATGGCAACATATTTTCCTTAATTCATTCTGAACCATTTACATTTCTAGCTAATGACTTTGGTGTATTGGTCTGTTTGGCATCAAAAGCCCTTACAGACAGACTTTCCTCTTCTGCCATCAGCAACCCTTTCACTCTGAGCCTCCGTGGATGGCAGACACATTGATTTCAGGCTAAATCGCAGGAAGACTATTAGGTTGACTGGAAAGTCCTTGCAGTTAGCACCAGCTGCTCTGGAAACTTTCCTTGACTGTGGGAGGTTCAGTGGTGTGTTGGAGTCCTCCCAACTGCATTCAGGGACATTCATGTTGGAACGCTGAAATTGACCATAGTAGAGTATTTACACTATGGAAAATGGCAGTTGCTACACGTCAGGGTTTTTGTTGGTTTGTTTGTTTTCTGAAGAGATGGTTATTAAACATTTACCAGCACACCACTGGGAAGGACCCAAGGGAAAGGGGAAAACATGATGCTGTAGCTCATGGTAACCTCTTGGTAAGTTCTCTGCATCAGACGGAAGTGCACTGGAGAGGGAGTCAAGAGACCCGAGTTCTAGACTTGGTTTTGCCCCTGAGGGATCCTGACTTGAGTTCTTTGTCCTCATTTGTGTCAGTTGGCCTGTTAGGTGCCACCATAGTCATAGGATTAGGTACAAAAATACCTTCACGAAGAGCCTAGTGCTACAAAGTTAAACTTAAGTTTTTGCTCACAAATATAAGGCAGTTCCATCAAACGTGTATACAGGGGGCTAGGGCCGTGGGCATATGTGCAAAACACGTGTTGCTCTATGAACTGTAGGGCGTGGCGGATATTCCTTCTGCTTCCTCTTTCTTTGTTTACCATTTCTGGAGCCAGACAGACCAGGGCCGAAAGCCACCTCTTCCCACCTATGTGACCTTGAACAAGTTGCTTATCTTCTCTGTGCTTTGGTTCTCTACCAAGGCACAGAGAAGCTTCTCCTACCCAGCTTCTCCTCACAGCAGGGGCACAGCTGCCAAAGCTGTGACCTCGCATCAATACCCTCGGAGGACAAAGGCTATCTATCCCTGGTCTAGTTAAAAAATCCTGGGAAGGACTCTGTTGTCCAAGCCTGGGACCTGTGCTCACCTCTGGACGCATCACCGTGCTGAGCAGATGGGGTTCTAGGATGGGCCAGAGATGGGGCCCCTGCCCTCTCTTGTTCGTGCTTAGATGAAGTATTGTCCAGAAGAAAGGGGAAGCTATGCTAGCATGGAAGCGTGCCTCTACTGCAGGTGGTGATGATCTGCCACCATTCCACAGTGTTAGGGCAGTGCCATTCCTGACGGGCTTAGAAGTGCAAGTTGCTTGAGCTTGGCCTGGGAATAGGCTGGCCGCCTGGCATGAGGGCCAAGGTCACAGGGAGGACTGAAGGGGTATAAAAGGTCAGAAAAGGCTCACTGCAGCCCTCCTTGTTCTGGGCCTCGGCAGACTCTTATTCATGGACATATATGTAAAGAAAGAGTAGAAGCATTTATTGATTTCAGGTGAGTCCTCCTGAATTGACACCTCCCCAGTATGAGGGCTCTCTCTGGGTCGCAAGTGACAAAAACAAATCTAAACCTAGTTTAAGCAAGAAAGGGAATGTGTTGGCTCACCTGCTGCGATGGTCAAGGGTAGAGTGGGCTTCAAGCTTGACTAAATACAGGGACCCGAAGAAGTCATCAGACTTGTCTTCAGTGGGCCCCACTGCCCTGGTTCGCCTCATTCGCTCCTGCAGTCAGCTGGTTTCCTCCAGGCAGCGGCAGCCCTGGTGCTAGCAGCTCTGGGGTCCTAACCTTACCACTCTCAATCCAAAAGGAATGGAGGGCTTCCGTGGTGGTGCAGTGGTTGAGAACCCGCCTGCCAATGCAGGGGACACGCGTTCGATCCCTGGTCCAGGAAGATCCCACATGCCACGGAGCAACAAAGCCCACGTGCCACAACTACTGAAGCCTGCGCGCCTAGAGTCCGTGCTCCGCAACAAGAGAAGCCACCGCAATGAGAAGTTCGTGCACTACAACGAAGAGTAGCCCCCGCTCGCCACAACTAGAGAAAAGCCTGCACACAGCAACGAAGACCCAATGCAGCCAAAAATAAATAAATAAATAAACAAAAGGAATGGAGAGCATCTCTCTTTCAGAATCAAGATATGAAATCCCAGGGAAGGACTCTGACTGGCCTGACATGGGTCCCATGCCTATCTCTGGGCCGATCTGTATAGGCAGAATGATGGGATAGAATGACTGGCCAGGCCTGGGTCACATGTCTTTTCCAGCGGTCAGCTATCTCATAGGCATCCAAGGGCAGGAAGCAGTACAACCAGGACTCAGGGGACAGGAATAGGCAAGTCAGGAATTGAAGCTATACTGTCTTCTGGGTCTACCTGGCATTTCTCATCTGCTTCTTTTTGCTCACCTGCTCATTCTCTTACTTCACTTTGAAGGTCAGCTTCCCCCCCACCCCCCGCCCCGCTTCTCCCAGCACATACATGGCTCATAGTGGCTTCCTCAGACCCAAACACTACCTGACTTTCAGGAGCCCAGCACCACCTGTGTCTGAGTTCAGATTTTTCAAGGAAAAGAGAATCTGATTGGTTGCAGGGATAGGGATTCACTACTAGAATGATCAACTGTAGCAAAGGGTAGGGTTATATAGTGCAGACATTCCTGTGAGGCCTTCCCCTTGAGCAGACCTAGTAGGAGCGGTACCTTAGGGAAGGGGGGCTATGGGTGGGGCAGGCATTTCAGAACAAGACATCATCCTGTTCCCAGGTGACCCAGAGAAGAGCAGAGCATGGCGCCATCCCAGGCCTCAAGTAGCTTCAAGTCTAGTTGGGCAGGCAAGATGCTCATCTGAGCCAGGGGTCACAGGATTTCAAGGAGGGCAAGGTCATTGTAGGCCAGGGTAAGCAGAGCAAGTAGAACAGGTGGTGGGAACAGAGCTGGCCTTCTTCGCACCTGAGCTGGCTCACCTGAACCAATTTGCAAATGTACTTGAAGTGTATAGGCCTTCCTACCTCCACCCCCAGGTTCCCACCAGCCTCCTCTTAACACCCTTGGTCCCTGGCTGACCATGAAGTGACCTGTCCCCTCTGCTGCTCACCATCTCTGGACCTGTGTGTGGAGGTTGTAGGGAGTTTTTCATGACTTTCTGGAAAGTCAGCGAATGTCTTCTCTCCCCCAAAGCCAAGAATGAAAACAAAATACAAAAAAACCCACAAAAATACCCTCCAAGAGTAAAAGGAGGAAAATAACATTTTGCATCTGGAGAAGGTAGAGAGACCCGTAAGAGCCCTGTAATAGAGACTTCTACTGCCATGTTTGGATGAAGAAATAGAGGTCCAGGAACATTCCGGACTTGCCCAAGTTCTCGTGGTGGGACTGGGACCCTGGCCTCTCACCATGGGCCCCTGCTGACCAGTGGGGAGTGGGCCTGGCAGGGGAATCTGTATGTGTGGAGTGGGGGGATGCCCCACCTTCACAAGGCAGGAATAGAGGCTCAGCCCAGGAAAGTGTGGCCCAAACCAAGTTCTGTTGGGAGCCCTGGAGGGTTCAGAGAGTGGCTAAGAGGTCTCCAGCGGCTCGTCAGGCAGCTGGGTGAAGGTCCATCCAATATGCTTTATCTGGGCAGATTTCATTTCCCGTTGGAGGAAAAGGAAGAGATCTTTGTATTTCTCTGCTGTTTTTTCCCTTTCAGACAGATCAGAAATCAGATCCTGTCAAATAAGCCCAGATGAAAAGAAAGTGGCAGAGCCTGGCCCAAAGAGAAGGTTCCCTGGCAGAGGTCACACAGGAAGAACCCAGAGAGACCCTCCCCCTGCAGGGGAGGGAGAAGGGAGTTCATGTGGTCCTCACTTTCCCCAAGGACCTTGCTTTAGACTTTTAATATTTCCAAATGAGGTTTTATGTACAGTGATTGTATTATTCTTTTTTGCATCTGGTTAAAAGTGACAGATTGTTAAATATAAACTTGAAGACTTCACACTTCTTACCCAGAAGCGGCATCTCTTCATGGTTTCAGGCAGGGGCGACCTAACCAAATGGAAGTGGCTCAAACCTCACTTGACCTCTGGGAGGCCCAGAAGGCAGTCACGGGAGGGCAGGGAACAGGGAGGAGGAGGGGCGGGGGAGGGGAGGTGGGGGAGAGAGAGTGGGGAAAGAGAGGGGAGAGAAGCCGGCCAGAGCCTGGAGAAGAGGCGTGGGGGAGTCAGGAGGGAAAGAAAGAGGAAAACGTGAGGGAGGAAGAGGAGAGGGCGAGGGCAGGCCGGGGAGAGGGCAAGGTGACCGCAGGTATCAGCGAGGGGCCAATTGTCAAGGCTCTATCTGCGCGATGATTGATGCGAGCCTGGGTTTTTCTGTCAGCCTGTCACGGCGCAGGAATGTTTAATGTTCTCATTATTGGTTACGCTGTTGTGTATATTTCTCTGTCAGCACCGCGGACCCAGCTGAACTGGCAGAGCACTTCAAAGGCCTGCGGGTCATTCATCATCCCCATGACGCTCCGGCAAATGCTCAGCTTCAGCTCCGCGCCAGGGATTTGTTATGACTTGCGAGCCGGCTGACAGACAGGGCTGTGGCGGCCGTGGGAGGGGACGCGGGAGGGAGGCGCGCAGCCCTTTTTGTCACTCTGGGCCCACGGCAGCGCCCAGCGCCCGGACTCGGCGGATCCCAGGGGCGGGCGGTGCAGACCGGCCCGGGGTGACTCCCCGGGGCGGGGCGGGGGGCGGGGGCCGGACCCAGGCCCCCTCCCCCCCCCCCCCCCCCCCCCCGGCACTGACTCTCCCCTTAAGCCCAGCCGGCGCCCTTTCCCTCCAATCCTACCCTCCTCCTCTCGGCTGGCGGTGGCGTCTCCAAAAGTTGTGCTGAAAACCCAGAGGTTGGGGGAAAAAAGAGAAACTTTCAACGGTCCGGGGGCCTGGGGAGGGGCGGGTGGGGAGGGGTGAGGGGAGAGCAGAATATCGGAGCTTTGTTTCCTTTCCCAGGCCGTGACATGATTAATCGTTTTCTTCTGATCTAATTTTGGAACATGAAAAACAGCACATTTGTCTTGAAGAAAAATGATGTGCCGAACTGCGCAGATGGAAATTTCGAGCAATGAGAAAGATTAAAGTGAAACCCCACTCCTTAGACCTAATCATGAGTTGTAGATTATTCTGTCGGCCCAGCCAGATGGTAGCTCTGATTCCACAGCCCCTTCTTATATTAATGAATACTAGACTGTTATATTTGACTTAGGTAAGTGAAATGTCTATCAGAGCTAATGGACTGCCAGCCAGCATAACACATGTTGTACCGCTAAGGGTCCTTGCTGCATTTTTCATGTTTTATACTAATGTAGAACATTTTGTTTCCTACTGTTTTTCATCATTGTCACTGTTTGCTAAATATTTTCACATGGAAGCGGGGAGAGGGAGACAGAGTCAGGAGGAAAAAGAACCCCCCTCCAAACTTGTGTCCAAAGCTAATTTCCTCCCGTTGGGCTTGGCTATAACTCTACAAGTAAAACAGTCACCCCGAGCAATGCGTACAGGAACTCAATAGTAACGTGATTCAGTTCCTAGTCAACAAGACTGCACTCCACTGTATGTTAACAAACCTAATTATAGCCCCGTGGTGATAAATTCGGCCAGGGCCCTTGCTGCACATCTCTGAGGTCATATCTCCAAGAGCAGCTTGACCCTCATGTCCCAGGGGATGGGATTGTCTGGGAGAGGAGTCCCAGCCTCAGCTTGGGGGGAGGGGCTGTTCCTCCTTCACCTCCTTGTCCAGTCCCTGGGGAAGGTGAGCGGATGCTAGGAAATACTGCAGAGCAGGAGGTCAGAGGTCTGAGCAACTGGGCAGTAGGCTTTCCTGGCTGAGGCTGGATTGGCATTGGGAGCCGTTGGCCCCAACCGTGTCATAAGCAGTAACAGGATGCCTGAGAGGGGAGTGTAGTGCTCCCAGCCTGTTGGTTCCATGCAGGCCTGGGGGCACCCGCTCTGGGCCCAGTAGAGGGTGGCTCAGGCCCTTCCCCTTCTTCCAGATGCCTTGTCCATACACTGGAAAGCCCCTGAAGAGCTAGCTGTGCAAAAGGCAATCCTTTTGTTTGTGAAGGACCCAAGCCTGGGTGGGGATGGTGTCCTGGAGAAAATGAGTCCCGGAGATGGAATCCGAAAGGTGTCTGGGGACAGATAAGATGGAGGCAGTTAAGGGACATCTTCAAGGGGTGGTGTCTTGAGAAAAAAATGGAAAGAAATACATAGACAGGGAGGAGAGACTGCGAGACATGAAAACATATGGAGAGAGATAGAAGGAAGAGACGAACGCACAGAGAGAGAGACATAGACGTAAAGCAATGTAGATACCGACAGAATAGATGGCTTGTGAACTCAGAGAAACTCTTCTTTCTCCAGCCAAAATGAGTTCCCTAAAAAGCACATCTGACCCCTGCTTAAAAATTCTCTCTTGGCTGTGATTCCCGCAGGAGTCAGTTCAAATGTCTTGGCTGGGTATAGATGACCCTTTTCCATTTGCCCCTAACTTACCTCTCTGGCCTCTTCTCTCACCTTGAACCCTGCACTTCTGGGTATGAACCTCCACATGAGCCTTCCCCGGGTCCCCAAGAATGCCAGGCTCTTTCAGAACAATGTGCTTTTGTCTGTGTTTATCTCTATCTATCCCACTTCCTTGCATTCTTTCTCTGGCAAACTCCTACTCATCCTTCAAGACCCAGCTCCCATGTGTCCTCCCCTGCCACATTTTCCTGACATTCCCCAGGAGGCATTATTTCACCCTCTGCCCCCCCCATAGCATTCTGTCCATATCCATGTGAAAATATTGTCCAGGCTGTATTGAAAAATGTCTGTGTTTACAGATCTCTCCCTCTATACCTCCCTTCCTCTACACCTGTTCCTTTGTTCATTCGTCTGCTTATGCAAGAAATATGTATTGAGAACCTACTACATGCCAGGTATTGTTCTGGGCACGGGGGATTCAGCGATGTACAAAATCCCCTGCCCTCTCAGAGCTGACATTTTGGTAGCTATACGTGTGGGTATATTAGTGAGGTTTTTTCCATAGTGAGAAACAGAAACTCACCTAGGCTAGCTCTAGTAGTGGGGGTTATTGTAAGATGGTGGCCATAAGAACACAAAAATCGTCTGGGGACACAAGAACAACTGTATAGCTGAGCCTCTCAACTTTTATAACTCGTAACTGGCTCATTCATGGCCTCTCCAAGCTCCTAATGCCACTTTTTAAACTTTTTGTGGTATAATATACACACAGAAAAGTACACGTATCATTAGAATATAGCTCAATAAGTTTTCACAAACTGTAACGCACAATGAGCTCAAGAAACAGAACATTCTGTACTCCAGTACTGCCCCCCCCACCGCTAGTTCCCCTTTTTAATTTTTAAGTGAAATTCCCATCCCAACATTTTTTTTCTTTCTCATTCCATGATACTTTTTTTAAAAAACATCTTTATTGGAGTATAATTGTTTTACAATGGTGTGTTAGTTTCTGCTCCATAACAAAGTGAATCAGCCATACATATAGACATGTTCCCATATCTCTTCCCTCTTGCGTCTCCCTCCCTCCCACCCTCCCTATCCCACCCCTCTAGGTGGTCACAAAGCACTGAGCTGATCTCCCTGTGCTATGTGGCTACTTCCCACTAGCTATCTATTTTACATTTGGTAGTGTATATATGTCCATGCCTCTCTCTCACTTTGTCACAGCTTACCCTTCCCCCTCCCCATATCCTCAAGTCCATTCTCTAGTAGGTCTGTGTCTTTATTCCCGTTTTGCCCCTAGGTTCTTCATGACCTTTTTTATTTTTAGATTCCATATATATGTGTTAGCATACAGTATTTGCTTTTCTCTTTCTGACTTACTTCACTCTGTATGACAGACTCTAGGTCCATCCACCTCACTACAAATACCTCAGTTTCGTTTCTTTTTATGGCTGAGTAATATTCCATTGTATATACGTGCCACATCTTCTTTGTCCATTCATCTGTTGCCCATCCCAACTTTTGCCTGCTATTAACTATGACATTTTGATTTCTGTTTTCAGTGGGTTTGGGGTTTATTGAGGTAAAATTTACATACCATAGAATTGTCCATTGTTAGTGAACAATGTGATGATTTTTAGTAAACTTATAACTGTGGTCACAATCCAGTTTTAGAACATTTCCATCATTCCCTCCAAATTATCAGTCAATTTTCAGGGCCATTTTCAGTCAATCCTGGGTTCCAGCCCTAGTCCTAGGCAACCAGGTTTTAGATTTAGGTCTACGATCCATTTAAAAAATATATAACAACTGTTTTGAGGCATAACTCACATGCCATAAAGTCCATTCTTTGTAAAGGTAAAATTCAGTGGTTTTTAAATATATATTAATTCAGTGGTTGTATAAATATCACCACTACCTAATTCCAGAATGTTTCATCACCCCCCCTCCCCGCAAAAAAAAATACCCATTAGCAGTCAGTCCCCATTCCTCCCTCCCCCCTAGTACCTGGAAATCACTAATCTACATTTTGTCTCTATGGCTTTTCCTACTATAGACATTCAATATAAATGGAATCATACAATATGAGGCTTTCTGTGTCTGGCTTCTTTCACTCAGGATAATACTTTTAAAGATTCATCCATGTTCTAGCATGTAAGAGAACTTCATTCCTTTTTATGGCCAAACAGTATTCCACTATTAGGATTTACAACATTTTTTTTTCCATTTCTCACTGATGTACTTTTGAGTTGTTTCCACTCTTTGGTAGTTATGAATAATGCTGCTATGATCATTCATGTACAAGTTTTTGTGTGCACATATGTTTTCAGTTTTCTTGGACATATATCTAGGAGTAAGTAGAATTTCTAGGTCATATGCTAACTCTGTGTTTAACTTTTTGACTGTGATTCATCTGAAGTTAATCTTTGTGTATGGTATGAGGTAAGAGTCTAAGTTCATTTCTTTGCATGTGGATATCCAATTGTCCCAGCATAACTTAAAAAAAAAATCATGAATTAGCACTGGATTTTGTCAAATGATTTTTCTACATCTACTGAGTGAGGTATTGAAATTTCCAATTATTACTATTAAATTATCTATTTCTCCTTGAAATTATCATATGAGTTTTGTCCTTTATTCTTTTAATAATGGTTTACTATATTAATTAATCTTCAAATATTAAACCAACCTTACATTCCTATGATAAATACCACTTAGTAATGGTGTTGTATTTTTCTTAAGTTCTTTTTTTGATGTGGACCATTTTTCAAAAATTATTTATTTATTTATTTATTTGGCTGCATCAGGTCTTAGTTGCGGCATGTGGGATCTTTTGTTGCGGCGAGCAGGCTCTTCACTGCGGTGTGCGGCTCTCTAGTTGTAGCATGCAGGCTCAGTAGTTGCAGCACACAGGCTCTCTAGTTGTGGCATGCGGGCTCTAGAGTGAGCAAGCTCAGTACTTGTGGCCCATGAGAGTTGCCCCGTGGCATGTGGAATCTTAGTTCCCTGACCAGCGATCGGACTCGTGTCCCCTGCATTGGAACACGGATTTTTTTTTTTAAAGATTTATTTATTATTTATATATTTATTTATTTTTGGCTGTGTTGGGTCTTAGTTGCGGCATGTGGGATCTTCTTTGCAGCATGGGGGCTCTTCGTTGTGGCACGCAGCCTTCTCTCTAGTTGTGGAAAGTGGGTTTTTCGCTCTCTAGTTCTGGTGTGCGTGCTCCAGGGCATGTGGGCTCTGTAGTTGTGGCAGGCGGGTTCCAGAGTGCGTGGGCTTTGTAGTTTGCAGCACACAGGCTCTCTAGTTGAGGCGATGAGCTCAGTAGTTGTGGCACATGGGCTTAGTTGCCCCGTGGCATGTGGGATCTTAGTTCCCTGAGGGATCGAACCCACACCCCCTGCATTGTAAGGCAGATTCTTTACCACTGGACCATCACGGAAGTCCCTGGAAGGCGTATTCTTTTTTTGTTTGTTTGTTTGTTTGTTTATTTATTTTTGGCTGTGTTGGGTCTTTGTTGCTGCGCGCAGGCTTTCTCTGGTTGCGGTGAGCGGGGGCGACTCTTCGTTGTGGAGTGTGGGCTTCTCATTGTGGTGGCTTCTCATTGTGGAGAACAGGCTCTAGGCATGCGGGCTTCAGTAGTTGTGGCTTGTGGGCTCTAGAGCACAGGCTCAGTAGTTGTGGCACACGGGCTTAGTTACTCTGCAGCATGTGGGATATTCCTGGACCAGGGCTCGAACCTGTGTCCCCTGCATTGGCAGGCGAATTCTTAACCACTGCACCACCAGGGAAGCCCAAGGACCTTTTTTTTTTTTTTTTTTAAGTCTTTATTGAATTTGTTACAACGTTGCTTCTGTTGTTTTTTTTTTAATGTTTTGTTTTTCTGGCCATGAGGCATGTGGGATCTTAACTCCACAACCAGGGAGTGAACCCCCTCACCCCCTGCATTGGAAGGCAAAGTCTTAACCACTGGACCACTAGGGAAGTCCCAGTAATGGTGTTTAATCCTTTTTATATGTTGCTGAATTTAGTTTGCTAATATTTTGTTAAGGATTCTTTCATCTACGTTCATGTAGGATATTGGTTTTCTTTTTTTATGATATATTTGTCTAGCTTGGCTTTCTGGGTAAATCTAGCCTCATAGAATGAGTTGGGAAGTATCCCTCCTCCACTGTTTCCTGAATTTGTGAAGGATTGGTACTATTTCTTCTTTAAATATTTAAATTTGATTTACCAGTAAATCCATCTGGGTGTAGGCTTTTTTTTAATAGCTCTTTTTAAAAATTAATTAATTAATTGGCTGTGTTGGGTTTTCGTTGCTGTACATGGGCTTTCTCTAGTTGCCACAAGTGGGGGCTACTCTTCATTGCAGTGCACAGGCTGCTCATTACGGTGGCTTCTCTCTCTGTGAGCATGGGCTCTAGGTGCATGGGCTTCAGTAGTTGTGGCTCGCAGGCTCTAGAGTGCAGGCTCAGTAGTTGTGGCACACGGGCTTAGTTGCTCTGTGGCATGTGGGATCTTCCTGGACCAGAGCTCAAACCCACGTCCCCTGCATTAGCAGGCAGATTCTTAAGCACTGTATCACCAGAGAAGTCCCTGGATACGGAATTCTTGATTGAACATTTTTCTTTTTTTCTAGTATTTTGAATATGTCAGTCCATTGCTTTTTAACCTTCATTGTTTCTGATGAGAAATCAGCTGTTAATTGTATTGTTGGTGGTAATTCCCTGGCAGTACAGTGGTTAAGACTCCACGCCCTCACTGCTGAGGGCCTGTGTTTGATCCCTGGTCTGGGAAATAAGATCCCACAAGCTGCACGGCATGGCAAAAAAAAAATTGTATTGTTGTTCTCTTGTATGGGATGAGTTGTTTTTCACTTACTGCTTTGAAAATTTTCTTTGTCTTAGGCTTTCACGGATTTGACTGTGTGGAACCAGCTGTGAAACTCTTTGTATTGATCCTACTTAGGATTTATTGAGGTTCTTGGATATGCAGATTAATATTTTTATTATATTTAGGAAGGTTTTGGTCATTATATCTTTAAATAATTTTTATACCCCTTTCACTTTCTACTTTCTTTCTAAGATAACAATTACAGATTTGTTGGTACCCTTAATATTGCCTCACATCTTTGCACGTGTGCACAGGCTCTGTTGGCCAGGGATGTGTGGGCATCTCTAGCCCTCTTTGGTCCCTGCTATACATGCACACAGTCTCTGGTCATCCCAGGATATGTGGGAAGCTCATCAAGCCCCTGATGGCTATCTTACCACCTGTAACTTCTTGATAAATTCCTGGCTAGTCCACCAGGCCTTTGCTTGTCAGAACCAAGCCTAAAACCTCAGATTAATGCAGAGGATGCTCCTCCCTGTTTGCTAGCCACTGAGATTATCTCTTCAACTGACAGTGCTCCAAATAAATTGTGCCCCCTCCAGCATCAGTGGTGAAGCTACTGGTTTTCATGGCATTGACAAAGCTGAGGGAAGGGGAATGGGGTGTGAGCAGCCATAGACTCATGGTTTTCTTACCCAAAGCTTGGTAGTTTTAATAAATAAGTTTTTCTTAGTTGTTGTATGCCTTTGGTAGAATTCCAGAGTGTGAAATGTTTTGTTTGCTTGCTTGTTTGGCTTGGTTTGGATTTTGTTTCTGCTAATTGACCTCCATTTAAATATTTCTTTATTTCCTCTGTAAAACATATGGACTTATGCCCTCAATACGATAAACACTTGTATGCTACTCTCCAACATGTCTACCAGTTGTGTTGTCTGCTTACTACAAATTAGTTGTATGTGTTCCTAAGCCTGTTTATGTCAGCTTTACTTGAATTTTAATTACCTTATTTATTTAAATATAACATAAACTAATAAAATCTGACTATAAAAATAATTTTTTTATATTAACTAAATTGAATGTTTTAGAAAGACTTCATAAAGAAAAGTAGCAAAAAATTTAATGTTAAATTGGGTGTGCACAGACCTACTAGAGAATGGACTTGAGGATATAGGGAGGGGGAAGGGTAAGCTGTGACAAAGTGAGACAGTGGCATGGACATATATACACTACCAAACGTAAAATAGATAGCTAGTGGGAAGCAGCTGCATAGCACAGGGAGATCAGCTCGGTGCTTTGTGACCACCTAGAGGGTGGGATAGGGCGGGTGGGAGGGAGGGAAACACAAGAGGGAAGAGATATGGGAACATATGTATATGTATAACTGTTTCACTTTGTTATAAAGCCGAAACTAACACACCACTGTAAAGCAACTGTACTCCAATAAAGATGTTAAAAAATAAGTAAATAAATAAAGTGGGTGTGCATGTAGCAGCTGGAAAACATTGGAGGAAAAAAATCACAAATATCCAGAAGGAATCTCCATGTGTGAAGGATTCTGCTTAAACTCTCATTGTACTCACAGTGTAAAAGAGACAGATGCTAAAATTATCTGACGAGTTTTAAAGTAACCATGATAAAAATGCTTCAGCAAGCAATTACAAATGTATTTGCAACAAACAAAAAAAATAGACTCAATAAGAAATGGAAGATAAAAATGGAGATATTAGAGCTAAAGAATACTGTAACCAAAATTAAAAGCTCAGGGAATGGGGTCAACACTGGAATGGAAGGTAGAGCAAAGAATCAGTGAACCAGAAACTAAAACTATAGAAATTACCCAATCTGAATAAGAGTGAGAGCAAGAGAAAGAAAGGAAGGAAGGAAGGGAGGGATGGAGGGAGGGAGGGAGGGAGGGAGAGAGAAAGGAAGGAAGGGAAGGAGGGAGGGAGGAAGGAAGGGATGGAGGAAGAAAGAACAGAGCTTCAGAAACATGTAGGACTATAACAAAATATCTAACATTTGGGTCTCATAGAGTCCAGGAAGGAGAGGAGAAAGAGGGTGGGGCTGAAAAAGTATGAAAAGAAGTACTGGTGGAAACCTTTCCAAATTTGTCAAGAGACATAAACCTAATTCAAGAAGCGGAGTGAACCCATTACAGGATAAACTCAAAGATATCTATCCTAAGATCCATCATAATTAAACTACTAAAAAGTAAAAGTAAAGAAAAATTCTTGAAAGTAGACATAAAAATGACACTTTACCTCGAGGGGAAAACAATTTGAATTACTGTTTGTTTCTCGTCAGAAACCATAGGGGCCAGAGGGAAGTGGCACAATATATTTAAGTGCTGCAAGTAAAAAACTGTCAATTCAGAGTCCTATACCAGCAAAAATATCCTTCAGGAATGGAGAAGAAATGAAGACATTCTCTGATTAAGGAAAAGTAAAGTAATTTGTTGCCAGCAGAACTATCCTAAAAGAAAGGCAAAAGGAAGTTCTCTAAACAGAAAGGAAATGATAAAGTGAGGAACTTTAGAACATCAGGAAGAAATACTCTTCTTAAACTTTCTAATATAATGTTTGATGATTCAAGCAAATTATATAATATCTTAGCAGTTCTAAATATATATATAAGAAATGTTTAAAATAATTATAAATGGGAGAGAGTAAAGGAACACAAAGGGAGATAAGACCTCTATTCTTGACTTCAACTGGTAAAATGACATAGACCGTGACAAGTTATGTAGGTATAAAGTAATACAGCACCACTAAAAAAAGCTATACAAAGAGATACACTCAAAAACACTATACATAAATCAAAATGGAATTTTTAAAAAGTTAAGTAATCTACTTGATGAAGAGAAAACAAAGGCAAAACAAAGAAGAAACAGAAAAAAAATACGCTTAAGCCTTAGCATATCAGAAATTACACAAAATATAGATTATCTAAATACAATAATTAAAAGACAGAGATGGCAGCAGGATTAAAAAACATGGCCCAACTTATACACTGTCTACACAAAAAATTACCTTCAAATATAATGATACAGCCAGATTGAAAGCAAAAGGCTGGAAAATGACATATCATGCAAGTATTAATTAAAAGAAAGCAGGAGGCGAAACCATAGAGTTGGGAACCGCACGTGGAGCTTTCGATGGGGCGCCCAGGACGCTGGGATCCCGTGCCCGCGCAGGAAGTAGCTCTGGAGACTCGAGGGAGAGCGCAGGCGGTGGCCGGGCAGGGAGAGGCGGGCCTCAGCGCAGATTGGGTCAGGCACGCGCAAGGGCAGCCCCCGAGGGCCGTCCCAGAGGCCCCAGCGCTGCCGAGGTCCTAATAGGCAGCACCGTCTTCCGCCGCACGTGGCCACACCGCGATTCCCAAATCCAAGCACGACAAAAAAGGTGGGCAAAGGGGGTCTTGGGACCCGGTGAGGAATTCGCAGGCTGGCTGTCACCTGCGGTAGGGGCTTCGGGGGAAGCACGGGGGTGGGGGCTGGAGCCGGGTCGGGTCAGGGAGCGGAGACTGCTTTGCCAGGCCTCCAGAGTTTGTCCAAGGCCGGCTGGTCGGGGAACAGCCTCTGAACACCCAGGCCGCGCCCGATCTCGCCTTGGCCCACCTTTTCCTACCTCAGCCCATCTGTCTTAGCTTTCCGTGCTCCCCCCACCCTACCGCCTTTCCCTCAACCCAGGTTTATCCCTAAGTATGGTCTTGTGTACTTGAAGTTGCTTCTGTGTGGCATGCTTGTGCTCCGGTCTTTGTATGGCTGGCTCCTTCTCAGTTGGCAGTTCGTAGGATACCTCCTAAGAGAGCGTTCCTGACTACCTCTACTATGGTGAGTCTCTCTCACTCCGGCTCTCTAGCACATTCACTCAACAAATTAGAGAGGGGCCTGGCACTCTCTAGGCGTCGAAGGATACAGCAGTTACAACAAGGAAGGCCTAGAGCCCTCATCAAGCTTAATATTGTAGTTATGGGAAGTATATCCTCCCAAGGTACCGAAAATCGAATCAGTAAATTCAGATAGTGGTAAGTCCCGTGGAGTAAGAGAGAAAGAGAAGTTGATGTTCTTTTGTGCAGTGTGGCCAGAGAAGGTCTCTGTTGAGATGACAAACGAGCAGGAACTTGAAGAAAGTAAATAAGCAACCCATGGAGTTACCTGGAAGGGTGGTGGTCCCAGGAGAGGGAACACGAACGGCAAAGGCCCTGAAGCGGGAGCATGTTTGACATGTTCTGGGGCAAGAGGCCAGCGTGGCCAGGGCAGAGTGAGCAAAAAGGAGGGAGAGGGAATTGGGCAGAGTGTGCGGGGCTTGAAAGACCTTTGCAAGGAACTGGCTTTCACACGCAGGTGAAACGGGAGGAGAGAGTTCGAGCAGAGGAATGATGGGGTTCAACTTTACTTTTAAAAAGATCACCCTAGTTGCTTTGTTGAGAATAGACAGGGAAGGTGGGGGCAGTGTGCAGGGGTGGAAGCAGCGAGACTAGCAGTAATCCAAGAGAGCATGGTGCTGGCTAGGTCCACAGTTGTAGCAGTGGAAATGTTGGAAAATGGACAACTGTATTTTGTTTGCCCTCCTGTGCTGCACTCGCCCCTGAATGGCGTGATTACCTTTCTAGATGTGTGCTTCGTGAAGAGGGACCGACTGAGTGCCAGGCAGGATGAATAAGAAGCGGCCTCCTCCTAGGAGCCAGGGCTTTGTATTTGATGCTCTGTTAAGCGTTTGTGGAATGATTGGGTTCTGTGGAGGGAGCCCTGGTCAGATCTGGCAAATGTCAAACCCTTCTGGTTAAGGGGCAAATTGGGCCCCAGCTGTTGTTGGAGAAGAGGTGCTTGTCCCTTCCCAAAGATGCGTTGCTGCATCCATGGGTCCAAACTGCAAGACAGGGTGTAGCAGAGGAGATACAGTCCCCAGCCCAGAGCAGCCACAGACGGTCTCTGTGTACCACAGCAGCACAGGGACGTGCCTCAGCCAGCAGCTAGCTCAGCCACTGGCAGGGCCCCCAGAGCCTCCACACCTCAGTAGGGAGTTTTCGCTTCACCTCAGGGGAGCTAAGGAAAACCTAGTAAAAAAGAAAAAAAAGAAAGCAGGAGTGACTTAGATACGACAGACCAATTTCAACACCAACTACCACAATTCACCCAGTATGAAATAGATATATACTATCCTATATTAAGGATATTGAATTCATAATTTAAAAAACTCCCAAATAAGAAATCTCCAGGCCCAGATGGTTTTACAGGAGAATTCTACAAAATGTTTAAAGGAGAATTAACACTAGTTCTATACAGTCTTTTGTAGAAAATTGAAGAGGAGGGCACACTTCCAAATTCATTTCATGAGGATATTACCTTGTTACCCAAAATCAGCTATGTTCATACAAAAAAAGAAAACTATAGACCAATAACCCTCATGAATATAGATTTAAAAATCCTTTAAAAAATTAGCAAATAGAATTCAGCAGTATATCAAAAGAATTATGCACCATGACTAAGTGGAGTTTATTGCACGGATACAAAGCTGGATCAATATTCAAAATTATATTAATGTAATCTACTATATTAATAAGCTAAAGAAAAAAAATCACATTATTATATCTATTGATGCATAAAAAGTTTTGACAAAATTCAACACCCATTCATGGTGTTGAAATTCTCAGAAAGGGGACTTCCCTGGTGGTGCAATGGATAAGACTCCACGCTCCCAAGGCAGGGGGCCTGGGTTTGACCCCTGGTCAGGGAACTAGATTCCACGTGCATGCAGCAACTAAGAGTTCACATGCCACAACTAAGGAGCCCACATGCTGCAGTTAAGGAGCTGGCAAGCCACAACTAAGGAGCCTGCCTGCCACAACAAAGATCTGGTGCAACCAAATAAATAAATAAATAAATTCTCACAAAATGCTTAAAAAAAAAAGAAAAGAAACTCTCAGAAAAATAGGACTGGAGGAGAACTTCCTCAACTTGATAAAAAGAATCTACAAAAAATCTACAACTAACATTATAGTTAATGATAAAAGACCTAATCTCTCCCCCTTAAGATCACAAGGTAAAAATGTTTGCTGTAACCACTCTTGTTCAATGTAGTGCTGGAAGTTCTAGCCAGTGCAATAAGGCCAGAAAAGGAAATAAATGGCTTGCAGATTGGAAAACCATTTGGTAAATAAGAAATGAAAACTATGTTCACACAAAAACCTTTACGTGAATGTTTTATAGCACTTTATGTATAACAGGCAACAAGAGGAAACAACCCAGATGTCCTTCAATGGGTGAAGGGTTAAACTGTGATATATCCACACCATGGAATACTACTCGATGATTAAAAGGAACAAGCTATGGGTACACACAACAACCTGGATGAATCTCCAGAGAATTATGCTAAATGAAAAAAAGCCAACCCCAAAAGTTTCCATACTGAATGACTCCATCTATATCCGGTTCTTGAAATGAGAAAATTATAGAATGGAGAGCACATTAGTGATTACCAGGGGCTAAGGTGGGGGTTGGAACATGAGGGAAGTGGGTATGGCTATGAAAGAATAACATAAGGGATGAAAATGTTCTACATCTACATCTTGACTGTATCTATGTGAATATCCTGGTTATGGTATCATGGTACCGTTTTGCAAGATGTTACTATTCAGAGAAACTGGGTAAAGGGTATGCAGGATCACTCTGTATTACATAAAAACAAAAAGTTTAATTTAAAAAAAACCTGGACTCTCTTAATCGTCTATATGTGTGTCACCTGTGATACTTAGAAGAATTAATAAAATATTCTTCGTTGAAAAATCTATGTCGGCCAGCGGGAGATGCGGCAGGCGAGCAGTTCTGCTCCGAGGGCGTAAGTGCGTGCCCAGGTTTCGGCCGCTGCCCAGGCAGCAACATAGTGGCACCAGTGCTGGAGACCCCTCACGTGTTTTGCTGCCCGAACCGGGTGTGGGGAGGCCTGAGCTGGAGCTCCAGGCCCAGAGGACTTCTGGCCTTCAGCACGTCCTGTTCCGTGGTGCTCTATGACCCTCAGAAAAGTGTTGTTATTACCAACCTGAATGGTCACACTGCTCGAGTCAATTGCATACAGTGGATTTGTAAACAGGATGGTTCTTCTACTGAATTAGTTTCTGGAGGATCTGATATTCAAGTGATTCACTGGGATATAGAGAATAATCAGGCATTTGGAAGTCATTGAGGATTTCTAAGCAGCGGAGTATGAATACCAAAGAAGATGAATCTGATGGGAGTGTGCCAAATTAGGATAGGAAAAAAATATGAGGGAAGAGATATGGGATATAGTTTTGAAGGAAAATGATTTTGGCATTGACTAGATAGTTGTCAAAGGAGTGGGGAGCTATTGAGTAGAGGAGTGAGAAATCAAAAAGAGTGGGATTCTGGCTCAGGGCTCTGGAAGAAAGATACTTCTACAAAGCAAAATAGGCAAGTGGGAGGGAAGATGTGGAATTCAGTTGTTAACATGTTACTTGTATTGCTAGCCAGAGAGAGGGGCCAGGTGTGGAGGAGGGGATCGTGGAGTCACTTAGACTTGAGTGAGAGTTCTAATGGTTGTGTAGCAAAGCAGCTCCTGTTTAGACTTACCTTGGCAGAGGAATCCAGAGAAAGCCATCTGCGCACTCAGTTTTGAGACCTTGAGTTGAGATTTGCAAGACTTTTTCCTCAGTGCTGCCCTAAGCTTCTGCCAGTAGAGAGGATAGCAGGCTGAGTATCTGATGGCAGACAGTGAATTTAGAGATGGACCAGAAAGTAGAATGTGAGGCCAGACAGGGAGGAAGAGAGGAGGAGGATGAAAGGCATAAAAGAGGGATGAAGGGGGCTTCCCTGGTGGCGCAGTGGTTGGGAGTCTGCCTGCCGATGCAGGGGACACGGGTTCGTGCCCCGGTCCAGGAAGATCCCACATGCCGTGGAGCGGCTGGGCCCGTGAGCCATGGCCGCTGAGCCTGCGCATCCGGAGCCTGTGCTCCGCAACGGGAGAGGCCACAACAGTGAGAGGCCCGCGTACTGCAAAAAAAAAAAAAAAAGAGGGATGAAGGGAATAAGGATTTGGGGGAAGAAGTCACATATTAGAACCTTGGAGGCTTAAAGGTTCCTTCTGGTATGCATTTCCATGCACACAGGTGTTCACTACATCTTGACTTCTGACAAAAGGAAATAATTCTAAGCTGGTATCATGAGAGATTTGAGTCTTTGAACAGTGGGCATCGTTTTTTTAAAAGCCGGTGAACTTAAGAGATTTGTTTTGTTTGAGCTTTTAAGATTCTCTAATGGTTGAAATACAACCCTGCTTAAAAGATGTGAAGTGACATAGAAAACAAACTTATGGTTACTAAAGGGGAAAGGGGGTAGGAGTGGGGATAAATTAGGAGTTTGGGATTAGCAGATACAAACTACTATATATAAAATAGATAACAACGTCCTACTGTATAGCGCAGGGAACTATATTCAATATCCTGTAATAAATCATAATGGAAAAGAATATGTATATATATATAACTGTACACCAGAAACTAACACAATGCAACATTGTAAATCAACTATACTTCAATTTAAAAAAATAAAATAAAATAGAAAAAAAACTATATCATTATTGGTATATTCTGTCAAATACTAAGGGAGATATGTTAAAATAATCCGTTATGATTGGGAAGTGTCTATTTCTTCTTTTAGGTCTGTCAATTTCTGTTTTGTATATTTTGAGACTATATTATTTCATGCATATACATTTAGAATTATTCAATCCTATTGGTTGATTGTGCTTTTAATCACTATGAAGTCTCTTAATTTCTTGTGATGCTTTTTGCTTTAAAGTCTATTTTGTCTGATTTTAGTATAGTGACACCATCTCTCTTTTCGTTAGTATTTACATAGAACTTCCCCCATTCTTCTACTTAAAAATTTTTCTGTATCTTTATTTTTAAAGGATGTCTCTTGTAAACAACATATGCAATTGTTTTTATGTAATATAATATTACAATTTTTGTCTTTTAATTGGAGTATCTTGTTCACTTACATTTAATATAACTACAAATATATTTGGGTTTACATCTACCATTTTATTTCTTCAGTATTTATCCCACATATTCTATATTCCTTTTTTCTCTCACTTCTTGACTTCTTTTCAATTAAACAAATATGTTTATTATTCCATTTCTTCCCTCTCTTATCTTGTTAATTATAAATTCTTCTATTATTATTTTAGTAGTTACTTTAGAGCATTCAACATATATCTTTGACTTATTAAAGTCTAATATAAAAGTACTTTTAGCATTTTTCATATCATTCAAGGACTTTAGAATACTTTAATTCTATTTCCTACCTCCAGTTTTTATGCTATTATTTTCATATGTTTTAATTCTACATATATTTTACACCTTACATGATATTATTATTTTTCTGTAGAAACAATATTCATTTTTTCATTTGTTACAGTTAACAGTTTGCATTTAATTTGGGGTTCTCTCCATATCTTGGTTGATTTTTTTTTAAAGTTTAAATATAGTAAACTTTATTTTTTGTTTTGTATGGTTTTATGGGTTTTGTCAAATGCACCGAGTCATTTGGTGACTCTCAGAGTGGCACAGAGCCACCACCAAAACCTCTTGATATAGAACTGTCTATCATCCCTAAATTCCTTTGTGCTGTCCCCTTATAGTCTACTCTGTTCCTACCTCCAACCTCTACAGATATATGTAGCCTTCTGGGTCTGACTTCTTTCACTTAGCAATATACATATAGGATTCATACATGTTATTGTGTGAATCAATAGATTGTTTCTTTTTATTGCTGAGTAGTATTCTATTGTATAGTTGTACTATACTTTATCCATTTGCTAGTTGAAAGACATCTGAGTGGCTTCCAGTTTGGGGCAGTTATGAATAAAGTTCCTATAAACATTAATTTATCATAAGCATACATTTTTATTTCTCTTGGATAAATACCTAGTAGTAGGATTGCTGGGTCATATGGTTATATGTATGTTTAATTTTTTAAGAAACTGCCAAATTGTTTTTCAAACAATTTGCATCTCCATCAGCAACATTTGAGGCTTCCAGTTACTCCACGTCCTCATCACTACTTGGTATTATCAGTCTTTTTAGTTTTAGCCGTTCTAGTAGGTATGTAGTGGTATCTCATGGTAGTTTTTTTTTTTGCGGTACGCAGGCCTCTCACTGCTGTGGCCTCTCCCGTTGCGGAGCACAGGCTCCGGACGCGCAGGCTCAGCGGCCATGGCTCACGGGCCCAGCCGCTCCGCGGCATGTGGGATCTTCCTGGACCGGGGCACGAACCCACGTCCCCTGCATCGGCAGGCGGACTCTCAACCACTGTGCCACCAGGGAAGCCCTCATGGTAGTTTTAATTTGGTTATCCCTAATGACTAATTATGCTGAGCAGGTTTTAATGTGCTTATTTGCCACCCATATATCTTCTTTGGTGGAGTGTGTGTTTGGAACTTTTGGCAAGTTAGATATTGGGTTCCTTGTTTTTTTTTTTTTTTTATTGTTCAGCTTTTAGAGTTATTTATATGTTCTGTATACAAGTCTTTGTCAGAGATATGATTTGCATATATTTTCTTCCAGTCCGTGGCTTGCTTTTGAATTCTCTTATCAGTGTCTTTTGCAAAGCAAGAATTTTTAATTTTAATAAAGTTCAAATTATCATTTTTCTTTCATGGATCATGCTTTTGTGGATTGTGCTTTCAGTGTCTAGAAATTCTTTACCTAATGTAGGGTCATGCACATTTTCTCATGTATTTCTACTAGAAGTTTTGTAGTTTCACATTATACATTTAGGTTTATGATCCATTTTGAGTTAATTTTAAAAAACATTTTATTTTATTGAGATATAATTCACATACCATAAAACTCACCCTTTGGAAGTGTTTTTAGTGGTTTTTAGTATATTCACAAGGTTATGCAGCCATCACCACTATCTAATTCCAGAGCATTTCATCATCTGAAAAAGAAACCCCAGAAGTCAATAGCAATCACTGCCCCTTGCCCCTCCCCCAGCCTTAGGCAACCACTAATGTACTTTTTGCCTCTATAGATTCTTTCACTTAGCATTGTTCTCAAGTTTCATCCATTTTGTAGCATGTATTGGTATTTCATTCCTTTTTATTGCTGAATAGTGTTCCATTGTATAAATACATACATATTATCCATTCATCGTTCAGTGGACATTTGGATTGTTTTGGCTATTATGAATAATGCTGCTATGAACATTCATGTACAAGTTTGTGTGTGAACACATACTTTCAGTTATCTTGCATATATACTTAGGAGTGGTTGAGTTAATTTTTATATAAGGTGTGAGGCATGGGTTGTGTTTCTTTTTTTCTTTCTTTTTTTTGCATATGGACATCTAATTATTCCAACACCACTTATCGAAATAACTATCCTTTCTCCATTGAATTGCCTTTGACCCTTGTTAAAAATCAGTTGAGGGCTTCCCTGGTGGCGCAGTGGTTAAGGATCCTCCTGCCAATGCAGGGGACTCAGGTTCGAGCCTTGGTCTGGGAAGGTCCCCCATGCCACGGAGCAACTAAGCCCGTGCGCCACAACTACTGAGCCTACGCTCTGGAGCCCGCAAGCGGCAACTACTGAAGCCCGTGCACCTAGAGCCCATGCTCTGCAACAAGAGAAGCCACCACAATGAGAAGCCTGCGCACCCCAGTGAAGAGTATCCCCCGCTCACCGCAACTAGAGAAAGCCCACATGCAGCAATGAAGACCCAACGCAGCCAAAAATAAATAAATAAAATTAAAAAAATCAGTTGAGTGTATCTTGATTGTTTTGTTCCATTGATCTGTATGTCTGTCTTTTCTGCTAATGCCACACTATCTTGATTACCATACTTTTTTAAGCTTTGAATTTAGGTAGTTTGATTCCTTCAACATTTGTCTTCCTTTTCAAAATTGTCATTCTAGATCCTTTGCTCTTGTCTCATACATTTTAGAAATCACCTGGTCAGTAATGATTCAAAAAAGTATACTGAGATTTTGATTGGGATTGCATTGAATGTATAGATCAATGGGGGGGGGGATTGTTATCTTACCAATTTGATTCTTCCAATCCATAAACGTGGATTATCTTTTTACTTATTTAGGTCTTTGATTTCTTTCATCAATATTTTGTAGTTTTCAACACACAGATCCTGCACATATCTGTTAGATTTATAACTAAGTCTTTCATTTTTGGGGTGCTATTGTAAATTGTATTGTTTTTAAAATTTTGAATCCAATGTTCATTGCTGATATATAGAAATACAATAAAATTTTGTATATCGACCTTGTATCCTGTGCCTTTGTTAAACTCACTTATTAGTTCTAGGAGCTTTTTTTCTTAAAGTTCACTCTTATTTATTTATTTATTTTTGGCTGCGTTGGGTCCTCGTTGCTGCACGGGCTTTCTCTAGTTGTGGTGAGCAGAGGCCACTTTTCGTTGCGGTGCATGGGCTTCTCATTGCATTGGCCTCTCTTGTTGTGGAGCATGGGCTCTAGGTGCACGGACTTCAACAGTTGTGGCATGTGGGCTCAGTAGCTGTGGCTCTTGGCCTCTAGAGCGCAGGATCGGTAGCTGTGGCACATGGACTTAGTTGCTCCACGACATGTGGGATCTTCCCAGATCAGGGATCGAACCCTTGTCCCCTGCATTGGCAGGCAGATTCTTAACCACTGCACCAACAGGGAAGTCCGTAGGAGCGTTTTTTTGTAGATTATTTGGAGTTTTCTATATAGACAATGTAATCATTATAGTTTTATATACATTTTGACCCTTTCTGTTGCTCTTCATTCCTTCCTGAATATCTTCGATTTCATCTGGGATTGTTTTCCTTTTTGTAGGACTTTCTTTAGGTCTTTTTTTTCTTTTTGATGTTGGTCTGTTGGTTAAATATTTTAATTTTTGTCTGAAAATGTCTTATTTTCATTTATTTTTAAGGAATGTTTTTTGCAAGATGTATTATTCTAAGTTGACAATTATTTTCTTTCAAAACTTTGAAGATATCCTTTGTTGTTCTGGCCTCCATTATTTCTATAGAGAAGTCAGTTGCTGCTGTTGTTACTACTTTGAAGATAATATTCCTTTTTCTCTCTGTTTTTTAGGGTTTTTCTTTGCCTTGTCTTTCAGCAGTTTTACTTTGATGTGCCAAAGGTGTGGATGTACTTTTCTTGGTATTTACCCTGCCTAGGCTTCTTAACATTTCTTAAATACATAGCTTGTGTTTTTTTGTTTCTTTTGAAAAATTCTTAGTCAATAATCAATCTCTTCAAATACTGCTTTTGCTCTGTTTTCTCTCTTCTCCCCTTATGGGAAAATTACACATATTTTGTGCCTTTTCACTTTGTTCATATCTTTCATTTCCTTTCCGTATTTTCTATTTTTTCTCCCTTTGCTTCAGTCCTATTAGTAGCTAGTTTTCTAGTCCTCTCTTCAGCTGTGTTTACTTTGTGGTTAAACCCGTCTATCCAGTTCTTAATTTCATTCATTATATTTTCCAGTTTTAAAATTTCTATTTGATTTTTTGGATAGATTCTAGTTCTCCACTGAAAATTTTCTACTTGTAATTTGTTTTCTTAAATGTATTGATGATAGTTCATTTAAAATTGTTTCTGCTAACTCTCGTATATGAATTACCTGTAAGTCTGTTTTTATTATTTGGTCTTTCTCTGGTTTTTGGTCACTTGGTTTTGTCTCCTGGTAAGTCTGGTAACTTTTGATTGAATGATGGACATTGCGGATAAAAAATTATGGTGGAAATTTGAGCTTGCATGTTATCTTCCTTCAGAGGGGGTTTGCTTTTACTTGAGGTCAGGGTTAGATCATCTTAATCTAGATTGAGATGGTTTAAATCTGGGTTTCAGCTCTTTTGATGGCTCATCTCTTAACATATCCTAGAAGTAAGGTTAGCCCTTAGTTTTAGGCTATAACTTGTCAGGTATCCCAGCTGAAAGCTGGAGATGTTTGCTAAATTTCCTATGTTTTGGCATCCCAGAACTCATTTTTAAAATCCTCAGTCCCAGGAGACTGCTGAATATCTACTTAGCATCTGGGCCCCTCAGATGTTGGTTTACAAATCTGCAAATGCCTGCAGGGGAAGAATGTGACCAGATACCAGGTTCACACAATGTACTTCTTTTATCTTAGTGATCTTGGCCTCTCAAGTCTTCAGTGCCCTGGTAACTTTTCTTTTTGTTCAAACTTGCTTTCCTAGTTGTGGTTGGTGAAGAAGTTGATCTGATACAAGCTAATCCACCATATCCAGAAGCAATACAAAGAGCATGGACTTTGGAGCCAGAACTCCAGGATTCAAATCTCAGTTCCATCATTTACTTGTCCTGTGATCATGAACAAGGTATTAACTTTTTTTGAGCCTCACTTTTCTCATCACTAAAATGGTCATAATAACAGTAGCTACCTTATAGGGTTATTTTGATGATTTAACAAGTATTATATATAAAGTAGTATGTGTGTGTGTGTGTATATATATATATATATATATATATATATATATATATATATATACACTTTCCTACTTACCTTCTCGTTCTGGCCTCCATTGTTTCCATAGAGAAGTCAGTTATTGTTATTATTACTACTTTGAAGGTAGTATTCCTTTTTTTCTCTGACTGTTTTTTAAGGTTTTTCTTTGCCTTTGTCTTTTGACAGTTTTACTCTGATGTGCCAGAAGTGTGGGTATGGTTTTCTTTGTATTTATCCTGTCTGGGCTTCTTAGCATTTCTTACATCATATATACTTTAAAAGTATATAATATAATATATATCTAAGAAAAGTGCCTGGAATCCAAAATATGCTGTATTGTTATTTGCTCTTATTATTTTTACTTGATGTGGTCATCTTTCCAGTTAGTGTTGTTTTCCACTGTGTTTTGTCATTTACAAATCCTCAATAGGCTCTGCTGGCTAGTAGATGAAGTCCAGACTCTACACCTGTAGTTCTCAGCCTTGGTGGCATATTGGAATAACCTGTGATATTTTTAAAATTCTGAGGCCCAAGTCAAACCAGGCCAATTACATCAGAACTTTTTTTTTTTTTTTTTTTTGCGGTATGCGGGCCTCTCCCTGTTGCGGCCTCTCCCGTTGCGGAGCACAGGCTCCGGATGCGCAGGCTCAGTGGCCATGGCTCACGGGCCCAGCCACTCCACGGCATGTGGGATCCTCCCAGACCGGGGCACGAACCCATGTCCCCTGCATCGGCAGGCAGACTCTCAACCACTGTGCCACCAGGGAAGCCCCATCAGAACTTTTAAGGTGGGGTACAGATATTAATCAGTATTTTTTAAAGAGCCTCAGGTGATTCCAATGTTCAGCCAATGCTGGGGGCTCTCACACCTCCTCCTCCACTCTTCTGAGCCACTTTTGAGGGCCTGGAGAAGTGCCTGAGACACTACATGCTCTAGGGAGAGAGAGGAAATGGATGCAAAGAAAAGAGGAAAATAACTCACGGTGGTACCATAGGAACGTACTTGTGGGAATTCTCATTCTTTGGAGAAACAGCAAACTCCAGCTGTGTGCTCTGTTTTGTGGTTTTCTTTTGGGACGGGGCAACGTCAATGACCCCCCCTTCTATCTCCACATCAAGCCATCTCTCAATTCACTCTCACCTTTCCGTCCCGAATTTACCTCCCTCTCTTTATTTAAAGAGTTGTTGAAATATCTCCTCCCTCTAAGAAGGTTTTTTGGTTTGTTTGGAGAAGGTACCTTCTCACAGGTACTAAAACATTATTCAAGGTGGTCCTGTCCAAGGAGGGGTATGGGGGCTAAGGATGGGCACTTGGGACGGCCAGAGGCACCAGGTGACTTCACAGCAGGTGAGAAAGGAGCATTGGAAAGGAGATGGGAGAGCCTCTGGAAAACTTATCAGATCATAAAATGTCACCTAGGCTAACCTCTGAATGTTTACAAAACTCCTTAGTGTGCGCCACTGACGGTAGAATTTTTAGGCACTGTGACATGCTGGTGGGGCGATATTTTGTCAAGAGATAAAGGGAGAAGGCCTAGACAGGTGCCTGTTCTGACGCCACATGGGGCAGGCATCTGCCAGCAGGGAGCCAAGCCCTTTGTGCCACCTTTACTGATGCCTTCAGAGAAGCGGTGTCCTGGCTGGAAAGGAAGAGGCTGGGGGAGAGGGGAATGGTGCGGTAGGGAATAATTTTAAACATTTTGGTGCTACGTAAGCTGTGAAGACATAGCATGTAGGTCTTCATGAGCCAACCGTGTTTCTCCTGAGCCAATGGGGTGGTGGGTTGTGAAGTTCTGTGATTCAGGATGCTTTCCTGGGCTGCCCCTGCTTTAGACAGGGAGCAAGAGCAAATGACATGAGATTTAAAATAATAATAATTGTATATAGTGCAGGGAAACAGGTCTCTCACCTCTAGTGATGGGAGAATAAATTCGTTCAATTTTTCTTAAAGCATGTGAGCAGCATGAATCCAAAGTCTTAAAAATGTTCCTGCGCTTTGACCCAGCAATTCCACTTCTAGGAATATATTCTAAGGAAGTAGGTGACAAGTGCACAATGATCTATGTATACTGACATTCATTATAAGCTTGTTCACTAAAAACAACCAAAATATCCAGCAATTAGGCAGTAAATAATGACTGGGAATATAGAATGCTATGCAGCTAGTAAAAAGGACACTGCTACTCCTCCATAGTTATTGAAATGGAAAGATGTTTATTATATTTTAAGCAAGAAAAGCAGGTCCCAGAACTACATTCACTGTGACCCTATTTCATTTATTTTGGTAATTTTTTTTTCCTCCCAGACCATTTTATTGAAGATGAATGACTTCATGCTAAGCCTGTATCATGTGGGTAGCCCTGTTTTACACAGACTACTGCCAGAGTAGTTTATTACTACCAATAATGTGTGAATTACTTTGCATAGTGTCTGACATATCGTAGGTGCATAGAGGTAGAAAAAGTAAATATTACTTTCAGAAAGTCTCTTTAACTGTTAAAGAGACTTTACCTCTCTAGAGTGGTTTAGCATTTTAATAGAATAGAAAGTATGATACAAAAATTGGCAAAGTTTGCTGGCCAGAAATCATGTACTTGGTATGATCTCAATTTTGAAAAACACAGTACATGTGCCCATAAGGAAAGTCTGTAAAGATATCTTTATCTTATTAACAGTGTTTGAGTAATGTTGGGTTATGAGTCGTTTTTATGTCCCTTTTTTTTGCTTTAATACACCCAACCTCCTGTGATAGAATAGACTGTCTTTATTACTCTTTCTCTTCACTCAAAGTCTAAAAAAAAAAAAAAAAAAACCCAGGCTTTAATTACTGATATAAAGTAAAACAATAACTTGTTGGTTGGCTGAGAATTGCTGGAAATTAATAAATAGTTTGGAAATTATTTAGTAAATGCTAATTACTTAGCAAAAGTAATTAAAATATTTATAAGCGAACACCCATAAAACACCACCAAGCAAATACATTGCTCAATAAATGGTTTAATTAGTATTTCATTACTAGAAATTAATCTCAGTAACCAAACATTACTACAAATTACATGTAGGATGGACAACTTGTTTCACTGCTATTAATGATTTCAATTACAAAGTTTGTGCAAAGTCTAATTCCTTCCTGCTTCTCCCGCCTTCCTCCTGCACCCACCTGGGCGAGTTCCCACACACTGGGCCTGAGTTAGGATGTTTGGGGCTGGGCTGCCACCTTCCACATTGTTGGAAATCCCGGATTAACAGTTTCCCTCAGCTTATTTCCCAGCTGTCTTGCAGAAATACTAGCCCTGGGTGCCTCTTAATCAGCTGGAATCAGCCTCCAGGAGCTGGTGGGCTTCTTACCACAGATATACTCTCCTCTGGCGTCTCCTAAATCACTTGGCTGCAAGGCCCGATTCCCTCCTCATGTCTGTGCCAAGACCTTCCAGCACTGGGTTGCGCTCCTTGTTCAGCTCTCAGGCTGGGCCAGGTTGCTGCTAAGTCATAAAAGGGCATCTTCGTACCGATGAGAAAAAAGGAGTCCTTCCCTCCGGACAGATGTAGGCACATGTGAGGGTGGATTTTTGCCCCAACGTGTTTCTTTCTCAGGTTCCCCAGAGAACAGACTCTGAGACTCGAGATTTGCGTGCAGGCGTCTTACTGAGGAGTGTTCTCAGGAATAGCCCCTGAGTGAGGGAGTGAGGGAAGTAGGATGGGGTAGAGGGAAAAGTTGGACCACAACCGCACGGGAAGCTCCTGGATTGAGGCAAGGAAGGGGGCAGGCCTTTGTTATTTCAAACGAGCAGACATCACTCTGGGACTGATGTGCCTCTCTTTGGCTGAGGACAGGTCCTGGAGGGGGACTTGGTTACCAGCCATTAACAGGCAACACTCCCAGCAGCTAGAGGAACGAGTGCTTTGGCTCTGAAGGAGAAATATGGGCAGCATCCACTACAGTCCCCTTGTGTCATGGACAACCTGAGCAACCACACAGGAAGGTCCTTCTGGGGGTGGCCTGAGGCCATGAGTTGAATGGGCATGAGTTGTCCCATTGTTTTACTGGGACTGGGGGGGTCTTACTTCTGCAGTTAGGGTGGATCCCCACTTAGGTACAAGCTGGGACTTATGCCTAGGCTGTAAGCTCCATGCGGGTGGGTCTGTGTCTCATGGTATCCCCAGAACTTAGCACAGTTTGTGGCTCAATTAATATTTGCTGATTGAATCTATAGTAATAAAGACAGTCACCTAAATGCATTAATATAAGCTGTATTACAATTGATGAAGGGAAATACATAGAATGTGACCTAGGAGGGGTCAGGGAAGCTCCCTCGAAGAAATGACATGAGCTGAGACCCAAGGGATGGGTAAGAGTGGGCCAGGCAGAGTGGACTGGGGGTGGGGTGCATCCCAGCCTCCTAAGATAGGCATTTACCTTGGCCACGTCCTGAGGGGGTCTCCTCATGGAAAAACAGAGGCGACTTGAGAAATCACATTCACTGAAATCTCTCTTGTTATCTGTTGGTGAAATGTATCCTTTGTCCTTATCACAGCCTTATCTGGTATAAGATTCATGTGTTAGAGAGCTTTTCCACTGTGGCTTGGCCAGGCCCTGGTGGCATGAAGGTTGCCTGCACCTGACAGGTGCTTTCTGGAGTGAGAGATACAGGCCAGGTGTCACAGCTGGAGCTGGGGGCGGAGATCCCCCTGAACCCCCCATGGGGTCTCACGCATGTGAAGGCCACCTATTGTGGAGGAGCTGAGGCTGGAAGCAGCTGGGCTTCAGATCTAAACTCTTGCTTCCTCTTCGTCCTCTCCATCCTGCCCCTGGCTTTGCCCCTCTCCAGGCCTGTCTCCAGACTCCTCACTGCCCCAGGAGCATATTCTGCTCATTTTGCCTCCACTCCTGTGCATGAGTCCTCCCCTTTCTCCAGGACCACCGCTCTACTCAGAAAAGCCACCCAAAGCACCGCCATGGAGCCCTGGCCAGCAACTCCAGGTCATACGGAACTCACCCCTTTCTGCATTTCTACAGCCCTCAGCTGTAGATTCTTTAGGGCAGAGGTTGGTTTAGAAATCCGGGCCTGGTACCATACCTGGTCGAGAGCAAGAAGGTTGGGAGAGACTGGAGGAGAGGAGAAGCCCTGAAGGAAAACCCATTGTGCTTGTCCCTGCCATGATGCCCTGGTTGGCGCCGGGCAGTGTGAGTGGTGGCCTGGACGACGTCTGCTGGCCTCCCAGCCAGGTGCACTGTGAGGGGTGCCGCGGGCCTGCCTTCTGCTGTTGGTGGTGGGTGGCAGCAGCGGCCGGGAGGGGGAAGATGGAAAGTTCATATTTATCACGTCTGGGGCTTTGCCTGCCTTGTTCTTAATCAGGCTACAGCTAATTAGTCGCCTCCCCCAGCTGGCAGAGCACCATGAATCACCAAGGAAAAGGCTGAAGTCAGCCGGCCTCCTGCTCAGGGGAATCCCGGCTCATTGGGTGGGCCCTTCTTGCCTGGGGCATTATGAGGGCCACAGGATGCAGGAGCTCCTCTGGAAAGAATCTGAGGTTGTTGGGAAGGGGCCCTGGGGTCCTGTGCCACCTAGGGTGCCTGTAGGGGGAAGGGTGTGGCATCATCCTCTTTGCTGCAACGTAAAGGCTCACTTTCCCAAACTCACTTGCAGCCAGGAAAGGCATGGGACACAGTTTAGACCAATGGGGCATAAGCTGAAACCTGCTGGGGGCTCTTAGGAAGGCTTTTCCTTTCTTGATAAAGGGCGTTGGATGCTGCTGGTGCTGGCCCTTCTTGCCCTTTCTTCTTTTTGCCTTGAATGCAGACTTGAAGGCTGGAGCTGCAGCAGCCATCAGCTTCTATGAGGGAAAGACCAAGAGAATTGTAATGACACCGGCCATGAGCTGACAAACCAACTTGCCTGCCTCCAGATTTCTGTCAGGTGAAAATAATAAATCTCCATTTGTTTAGTCCACTGTTGGTTGGTATTCTGTTAGCTGCAACTGAATACGCTTCTAACTGATACAGAGGGGAACTCTAGATGGTGCCAGCTTGACTGCACAGATGCCCACGGTACCAGAGTAATCCAGACATTGCTGGCCTCATCAGCCAGTGAGGTTATAATACCCACATGCCACCAGCTCTGCTCCCTCCTCCGATCCTTCATCTTCTAAAGTCTCATTCGTCAACCCTTTTTAGACACTTATGTTATTAAGAAAGTATCTGGGTGTGACATTGATGTGCCAGACATGTTAAATCCTGTGTAATGGTGTGCCTAGGAAGGCAAAACTAGATTTTCTGGCAAAAGAATAATCCCTCTTCTCTTAGTTATGCAGTGCTTATGTTAAGTAGGCAAATACATTGCTCTGGGAAAAGGGTGCAAAAAAGAATTATGTGATTCTGAGAAGGTTTTGCAGGGCTGATCATAGAGGCAGGATATTTGCATATGGGAGGACTGAGGTCAAGACCCTGACTGACCCCCTTCCCTTTTGGGGTTTAAGACTACTAGAGCCTTTCTGATATACTGAGTTGGGCCTCTCTGAGACCCTTTGGCAAGAAAGGGTAGAAGAAATGCCACAGGGGAACCTCATCATCAGGAAACAGGGACGCTGAATAGGTGAACCAAGCTAATATCAGGCCTAGATACTTGTTAGTGAGGCTGGTGCCCAGCCGGCAGCTGGCGTGGCAGAGACCTCCAAGCACTCTGGTAGAGGTTGTGCTGTGGGAGTAGTGGCTGCACGTAAGTGTGTGAAATAAAAGAGTTGAAGCCTGGAGCCCAAGTGTGGGGCGCTGCTGCGCACCTCCAGGGTTGGCTCAGCAAGGGCAGCACTGAGCTCTGGACGTGGAGGCAGCAAACTGCGCAGGACCAGTTTTCAACAGCGACCCCTTGTGGCAGCGGGCTGATTAGACTGTTCAATTCTGTCTCCACCTGGCTTTTAGAGCCAGGACAGATCCCGATGCACTGAGTCGTGGTTCCAGTTCTTGGGCACCTTGGGGAAGGTGAGCGGAGGAAGATCCTGAGGGTAGAGGGTTGTACCGCACCGTGGATAGGAGGATGGACTCTGGCGTCAGACTGCTCGGGTTCCAGTTTCTGCTCTGCTACTTCCCTGGCCTGACCTCATGGGCTGCAGACCTGTACAGCCTCACCGGAGCCTGCCTTAATTAAACAGGCACCATGCTGGGCTTAATGCTTGCTGTCTTGAAAGTCTTAATAATTTTAAAAAATCTGTCAGCCATATTTTATTTTATTTTTTTAACTGAGGTATAGTTGATTTATAATACAATGTTGTGTTAGTTTCAGGTGTATGGCACAGTGATTCAGTTATACATGCATATCTATCTATTCTTTTTCAGATTCTTTTCCCTTATAGGTTATTACAAAATACTGAGTAGAGTTCCCTGTGCTTGACAGTAGGTCCACGTTGGTTATCTATTTTATATATAGTAGTGTGTATATGTTAATCCCAGACTCCTAATTTATCTCTCCCCCCTCCCTTTTTGTAACCATAAGTTTGTTTTCTACATCTGTGGGTCTATTTCTGTTTTGTAACTAAGTCCATATGTATCATTGTTTTTTTAGATTTCATGTATAAGCGATATCATATATTTGTCTTTGTCTGGCATACTTCACTTAGTGTGACAATCTCTAGGCCCATCCATGTTGCTGCAAATGGCATTATTTCATTCTTTTTTCATAATAAGTTATTTTTGAAGAAGGACCCCCTTCCACTCCTCTATTTTCATTTTTCACTTGGCCCTGCCAATTATGCAGTCAGTCCTGCTTGGGCAAATTACTTCTCTATGCCACAATTTCCCCATCTGTAAAATGGATTTAAAACAACCCTGCCTCAGAGAGCTGTTGTAAGATTAAATGAGTTATATACATAAAGTACTCAGAGCAGGATCTGGCATGTAGTAAGCACTGTGTAAGTGTTAGCCATTGTTACTGTTCCTGTTAGTTTAGGCTGATGAGGACTCCAGCGATTAATCTGTAAAACACAGAGACATGACTACATTTCTGTCTCCAGCTAGTGAAGCAGATGAGATCAGCACATGGGGGAACAATGCAAGGAGAGGAAAATGTGACCCCTGGACTTCCTTCTCACACAAGATGAGATGCTTCATTGAGCCCACATCCATCTGGGCCCACGAGGCTGACAAGAGAGGAGAACGCTGGGGCCTGAGAAGTGTGGAGTCAAGGCCAACCTCCCGCTGCAGGGGCTGGCAGCAGGAGTGGGCACGGCTCAGAGGCGCAGACTGGGGCACCTCCGAAAGCAGCCGGCCTCCTCCCCATGGGGTCAGACTGAGAGGCAGGCTGTCATCAGACTCAGGCCCTGCTGTCCCTCCTCTCGGATGAGACACACTGTCAGGGAAGGATGGCCCCGCCCCAGCCTTCCCTCCCGCCTGGACCCATCTTGCATTTACAGAACCAGATCAGAGGATAGGATGCTGGGAAGGATGCTTTATTATGATGATGATTCTAAATAAAATTATTTCTTGGCATGTAGCCTACACACAAAAAGAGGAGAAATCATAGGTGCTCAGCTCAATGAATCCTCCAAAAATGAACACACTCAGTTCAAGATATAGGACATCCACCAAAGTCAGGAAGCTGCCAGCCACACTCCCCTCCCCGTCACTCCCCCCTTCCCCAGTCAGCCACTATCCTGAATATTATTTTCTAAAACCATTAGATTTCATTTTCCCAAATTTTTTATTTTGGAAAAATTTAAATCTACAAAGTAAATGGAAATAATAGAATAGGAGCACCCATATACTCACCTAGATATACCAGTTGTTAACATTTTGCAACATATTCTCTCTCTCTTTCTGTCTCCCTTTCTGTCTCTCTTTTTTCTCCTCCCATCCCTACACACACAATTTTCTGAACCATTTGAGAGTTATTGGCAGACATCATGACACTTTATCCCTAAATATTTCAGCACACATCCTAAGAAGGAGAACATTTACATACTGCAGTTATTACAATAAAGAAATTTAACATTGCTACAATATCATTATATAATATACAGTTGATATTCATATCTCCCACTTATCCCAATGATACATATATAAATATATATAATATATATATCCCAATGATATTATGTATACATATATATATGTGTGTGTGTGTGTGTGTATATATATATATATATATATATATATATATATATATATATATATATATGAAAGCCTGGAACACACTTTGCATTTAGTTGTATGTCTCTTTCGTCTTCTCTAATCTAGAATAGGTTCTCTCTCTCTCTCTCTTTTTTTTTTTTTGTCTTTCATGACACACATTTTTGGAGCATATAGTCAGGTTTTCTAGAATATCTCTGAGTTCAGATTGTCACATTATTTCCCCATGATTGAATTTAGTTTAAACATTCTTGGCAAGAATGCTATAGGAGTTTTATTATTATGTATATGTTCTTTATAATTAATTATTAATGAGAGTAGCTGCAACTTATTGAGTGCCCATGTTGTGACGTGGGGATTTTGATGTCCACTTAAAAACCAGGTAACTGAGGCAGAGAGTGGCTAAGTACTTTTCCCAAGGTCAGATGGTCAGAAAGAGGAAGTGCCAGGATTAGGCTTGTCTGACCCCAGTGCCCATGCTCATAGCCCGTTCAACCCACTGTCAGAGATGACTGGTCCCGCTGGAAGTAGACCTGAGGCTGTGCCCTGGAGGGCAGGGACTGCGTTATGTTCTCTGCTGAATCCCAGGCTTAGCCAGGGCCAAACCCAGAGCAAGGGTCCATGATTGTTTATTAAATAAATGGATGAATGATTGTTTTATGGACAAAGGTTAGCATGGAGTCCATGGACCACTGGCATCAAAATCACCCAGAAACTCGTCAGAAATACACATCTGTGGGCCCCACTGCCAACCCACAGAAACTGAATCTCTGTTGATAGGACCCAAGGATCTATGTTAGGCTTTCCTGATACCCAGATATAGACAAAATTAAGTGAGAAAAGCAAGTTTCAAAACAGGGTGTGCTGCATTATTCCATGTCTTTTTCTCTGTGTTTTAAGGTTACATGGTTACATACAGAGTTACCGTTTCTTTTTGTTTGTTTGTTTTTTGGCTGCATTGGGTCTTTGTTGCTGCGCGTGGGCTGTCTCTAGTTGTGGCAAGTGGGAGCTACTCTTCATTGCGGTGTGCGGGCTTCTCATTGTGATGGCTTGCTTCAGTAGTTGTAGCTCACAGTCTCTGGAGTGCAGGCTCGGTAGTTGTGGCACACGGGCTTAGTTGCTCCACGGCATGTGGGATCTTCCCGGACTAGGGATCGAACCCGTGTCCCCTGCGTTGGCAGGCGGATTCTTAACCACTGCGCCACCAGGGAAGTCCCTAGAGTTACAGTTTCGAGAAGGATGTTAGAACTGTTAACAGTGGGTTACCTCTGAGGAGTGGGACTGGGGCCCTGGAGAAGGAGGGGAAGACTTTACCTTCTCTCAATACACTGCTAGAAATGACACAAGTGATCACTTAATATATTCTTTTTGTAAAAAATTAAACCCTACAGATAAGTATGGTAATTAAGTAACTTATCACCCAGTCTGAACACTTTTGAGAGTGAAAGGCAGTGCTGTTATTAGTTACAGCAGCAACAGAGAAAACAGAGGCCGTTCTGGGCAAACCTGGGCAAGCGGTCACCCTGCATAGGGTGACCAAAGTCCCCTTTGATCACCTCCCATCCTGGTTACAGCCACCCCTAATCAGGGGTAACCACTGTTACCAGTTTGATGTATTTTACAGACCCTTTTAGTATAATATGTAGCCACTGAAAGCACCTTGTTTTGAGACTTCTCTTTTTACATAAGTGGTATCACACTAAATATATCAACATGAAAGTTGTTTTTTCTCATTCAACAATATATGTCTTAGAGATCTGGCCATGTCAAGCCCACGTGGGTCTGCTTCATTCCTTTTAGCTGCTGTCAAGCATTCCACACGTGAATTTTTCCACTCTGTTGTGGATGGATATTTGGGTTGTTTCCAGTTCTTTAGAATGACTAACCATGCTGCTGCTGATGGCGACGGTGATACTGTCCCAGCAGCAGAACCACCCAGCGTCCAACAGAAGTCAGTCTAAAAATATTCTCAGGAGATGGCATTTTTGAGGAATGACTGGATTTATGAGTAAGGTCCCTCACCAGGACTGAGGCTCCTCCATTTGCCCTGTTCAGGGATGGTACAGGGCTTCAGAGATGGGGCTGTACCCAGCTTCACCATCAAAGGCTCTCAGAATGCCCTTGGCCTCTCCAAGCTGTTCCCGCAGTTGAGGTCCAGCAGAAGCTCCTGTCTCCAGGCCTGGTACCTCCAGTCTCACTGCTCTTCCTCTTCTCCTCTTGCCTCTACTGCTCATAAGGCTCTTGCACTCACATGGAGTGACGCTTGGCTATGGTGGAAAGAGCCAGAGACTGTTCGATTCCCAGTTCTGCCACTGACGGACCGTGTGACCTTGAGTGAATCTCTTTCCCTCTCCGGGTCTCCAGTGCTTCATCTGTGGGATGGGGAAAATAGTATTCACGTCCTGGGCTTGTGAGCTCTTCTGTGGGATCACAGAACGGGTCACGTACATGCCCCCGTCCCCTCCACGAGGGTGCTCCATGAGTGGTCACTTCAGTCCCCTTTCCCTTGTCTCACTGTCGCTTTGTGTGGACTAGTGTCACCGCAAAACTGAAAAGCTAGTCGATGCTCCTGAGGACAAAGATTGTATCATCTCCCACTTTGGCATTGTCCCTGCCCCTCTCAAGTCCTGGCGTAGGTTTGGGGCACACTTTGGGGCCCCAGGAGAGAGGGAGTGATGTAAAGAGGCTGCCTTTATTCAGGGTCCTGGGAGGCTACCCAGAGAAAGATGGGGAGACAGCGCCCTACCCTTGGACTGATCCCTCACTTGTGGGAGTTTTTAATCTAATGAGGCAATAGTTCCTAATTGTAGAATCTCCTGTCTGATGGGAGAGAGCGTCTCTGCCTCCAGGGGATCTCCTAGTGTGATGGGAAGGACATGGTCAGTATCCCCTGAAGCTCCTTGCCTGATGAGGGAGAGATGTTATCAGTTCCCAGGGAAGTTTCCAGATTGATGGAGGAGACATACATCTGGGGCGCCTTCCTGACTTTCATTGAAGATTTCCATTTTGTGTGAACCTTTCTTACAGCGTCCCTTCCTTAACATGTACATTCTGCTTGCTCTCTCTACAGGACTGTGAGTTTCATGAGGGCAGAACTGATATCTCATCACTGGGATTTCTGGTCCCAGCTTGTTGCTGGGCGTCCTAAGGAACGCTTGAAGATTGGCCACATTCTCAGGGGCTCCCAAGAGTCAGGGTTCTCAAGCTACTCAAGGTCAGACAAAGCAATTTAGAGAATGAGAGTGAGTCATCAGAGGGGCGTGGTGGGGGAGGGGATGGGTGGGCGGTGGCCTGGGCCTGGGGTCTGCCCTCACACCCTCTCTCCACTCCCTTCTGGAAGCTGCTGCAGCTCTGCCTGTGGCATCTCACAGGAGCGCTCCCACAGCCTCTCCCCCCATGGGAGCTGGGTGCTGAAGTGGGCGCCTCTGCCTGTGTAGGAGACGAGACACATCAGATCCCCGGGCTAATGGGCAAGTCAAAACTGCTGGTTAAGTGGCTTTAAAGTAGTGGCCATTTATAAGTTAATGAAAGAGAAAATAGGCACATTATACATACAGATTTGTCCTTAATGAGGGGAAAAGGCATTGTTTACTGATGTGCAGTTCTGATTATCCACGCACAAGGCTAGCTTTTTTCCAGCAGCACCATGTGCCTCCACTCTGCAATCTTCCACCATGTTCCTTTAACCCCTTCAGGGCCCAGCCGGGCACTGACTCATCCCTCAAAACATCAGTTTCCTGTGCTGCCTGAGTAGCCAGTTCCTGAGCGAGTCTGTAGGACCTTTGACCCCAAGACTCCCGGCAGCTGCTCGTGTCCTCTGCTCTCCTCAGCTGGTTGGCCAGATGGAGGACAATGCTGCCAGGGCCCTCAGGGCAGCCACCCTTGGAGAGAGGCAGAGCTCAGGAATGGCTGCTTTTCTGGGGCAGGGGGTTGCGGGGTAGCAGGAAGGACCCAACTGAGGGGACAGATGGAGGGTGAGGGCTGCAAGCCAGGGACCCCCCAGGAGGCAAGGGTTCGGGAGCATCACCCAGCAATCCCACCCTTTATGGTTTCTCTGAAGTGGGGAGGTGGGGGGGGACGGTCCAGAAAGTGTCAGGAAGGAAGGGGGCTCCACTTGGGAAAGGTGAATGGCAAGGTGCATCCCAAACGGGCACCTCCCTGAAGCCATTGCTGAGGTTACACCCGTGTGTTTCTCACGTTAGCATAAGCACACATGAGGTCACTGTAAGATAAACAGATAACCCTCACTGCCCTGTAAGCTCCTCTTTTATCCCCAGGTCCCAGCGCTTTACCCCAACCTGCTAGATGCTGCTTGTCCTCAGTGGGGAAATGAACAAGCCACAGAGATGGGAGTGGGACATGAACGACTGTTGCCAGAGTGAGGTCACTGATATCCCCTGCTCAGCTGGGGAAGTCAGTGAGGACAGAGGAAGCTGAAGCAGTTACTGGAAGGTGGGAGGGGAGATGGCTAGGTTGACCCCAAACTCTTACCATCAGGGGCACACTGGAGCTGTCTTCTGGAGCCAAGTCTGGGAGGGAATGTGGCTTTCCCTTGAACTTTCTGGGTGAGTTACAGGCAGTAGTTGTAACTTGCTAATGCTCAGAGTGCCTTCACGGCTCTGGTGGCAGGGGGTGGGGTGGGGGGAGGTGGGGAGGTGTGGGGGGGCGGTCTAGGAAAGTGTGGCTCAGGTTTACTCACAGGTTATTGCAGTGGAGGCAAAAACGCTACCTCTGTGACCCCTGGACAAGAGTACACGCGGTGGGGACTTCCCTGGTGACGCAGTGGTTAAGAATCCACCTGCCAACGCAGGGGACACAGGTTCGTGCCCTGGTCCGGGAAGATCCCACATGCCGCGGAGCAGCTAAGCCCGTGCGCCACAAATACTGAGCCTGTGCTCTAGCGGCCACGAGCCACAACTACTGAAGCCCGCACGCTTAGAGCCGTGCTCCGCAACAAGAGAAGCCACCGCGATGAGAAGCCCGCTCACCGCAACTATAGAAAGCCTGCGCGCAGCAACAGAGACCCAACGCAGCCCAAAATAAGTAAATAAAAAAAAATTTTTTTTAATTTAAAAAGAGTACATGCGTGACCGCACAGCGTGATTCTGAGGGTTTGATAGAAGGGAGGACTTAGTGATAGATTCAATGGACAGTTGAACAACTTTTGTTTGAAAATATATTTGAAAATTTAGGTAAAACGGACAAAGTCCTAGAAAAACAAAAATGACCAAAACCGACAAAACAATAGAAGGCCTAAATCATCCTATAACTATTAAAGAATCTGAATCTTTTTTTTTTAATTGAAGTGTAGTTGATTTACAATGTTACAATGTGTTAGTTTCTAGTATACAGCAAAGTGATTCAGTTATACATACATATACATATATATATCCTTTTCCATTATTTTTTAAAGTATACATATTAATAATTATTTTCATTTTGCCAAAGTGAAAATAACTTTCATCAATAGTCAACTCCCTTCTTAATTCCTTATAAAACAATTTCATTAAAATGTTCATTCTTTTGCCTTTTCCGGTTTTCTTTCTCATTGTGTGCTTAACTTTTCTAGTCTGTTTCTCTCTTATGTTTTATCATAGGATATTGGATATAGTTCCCTGTGCTATACGGTAGGACCTTGTTATTTATCCATTTTACATATAGTAGTTTCTATCTGCTAATCCCAAACTCCTACTTTATCCCTCCCCCACCCCCTTTCCCCTTTGGTAACCGTAAGTTTGTTTTCTATGTCTTTGAGTCTGTTTCTGTTTCGTAAATAAGTTCATTTGTGTCATATTTTAGATTCCACATATAAGTGATATAATATGGTATTTGTCTTTCTCTTTTTGACTTACTTCACTTAGTATGATAACCTCTAGTTCTGTCCATGTTGCTGCAAATGGCATTATTTCATTCTTTTTTGTGGCTGAGTAATATTCCATTGTATATATGAACAACATCATCTTTATCCATTCATCTGTCAATGGACATTTAGGTTGCTTCCGTGTCTTGGTTATTGTAAATAGTGCTGCTGTGTATTCAATAGATTGGGGTGCAAGTATCTTTTCAAGTTATAGTTTTTTCCGGATATATGCCCAGGAGTGGGATTGCTGGATCATATGGTAGCTCTATTTTTAGTTTCTTAAGGAACTTCCACACTGTTTTCCATAGGTACTTCACCAATTTACATTGCCACCAACAGTGTAGGAGGGTTCCCTTTTCTCCTCACCTTCTCTAGCACTTATTATTTGTAGACTATCTGATGATGGCCATTCTGACTGCTGTGAGGTGGTACCTCATTGTAGTTTTAATTTGCATTTCTCTAATAATTAGTGATGTTGAGCGACTTTTCATGCACCTGTTGGCCATCTGTATGTCTTCTTTGGAGAAATATCTATTTAGGTCTCCTGCCCATTTTTCGATTGGGTTGTTTGTTTTTTGTTATGAGTTGTATGAGCTGTTTGTATATTTTGGGAAGTAAGCCCTTGTCGGTTGCATCATTTGCAAATATTTTCTCCCAGTTCGCAGGTAGTCTTTTTGTTTTGCTTATGGTTTCCTTGGCTGTGCAAAAGCTTATGGCTTTTTAAAAAAAATATTTATTTATTTGGTTGTGCCAGGTCTTAGTTGCAGCAGGTGGCCTCCTTAGTTGCGGCTCCAGGGCTCCTTAGTTGTGGCACCTGGGCTCCTTAGTTGAGACAGATGGACTCCTTAGTTGCAGCTCACGGGCTCCTTAGTTGAGGCATGTGAACTCTTAGTTGTGGCATGCGTGTGGGATCTAGTTCACTGACCAGGGATTGAACCCAGGCCCCCTGCACTGGGAGCGTGGAGTCGTATCCACTGCACCACCAGGGAAATCCCAAAAGCTTATAGCTTTGATTAGGTCCCATTTGTTTATTTTTGCTTTTATTTCTTTTTAAAAAAATTTTTATTGGAGTATAGTTGATTTACAATGTTGTGTTAATATCAGGTGTACAGCAAAGTGAATCAGTTGTACATATACATATTGATATATCCATTCTTTTTTAAGATTCGTTTCCTGTACAGGCCATTACAGAGTATTGAGTAGAGTTCCCTGTGCCATATGGTAGGTCCTTATTGGTTATCTATTTTTATATAGTAGCGTGTATATGTCAATCTCAATCTCTCAATTTATCCCTCCTCCCTCTACCCCTGGTAACCATAAGTTTGTTTTCTACATCTGTGACTCTACTTATGTTTTGTGAATAAGTTCATTTGTACCCGTTTTTTAGATTCCACATGTAAGCGATATCATATGATATTTCTCTTTCTCTGTCTGACTTACTTCATTTTGCTTTTATTTCTGTTGCCTTGGGAGATTGACCTAAGAAAACATTGGTATGATTTATGTCAGAGAATGTTTTGCCTATGTTTTCTTCTAGGAGTTCTGTGGTGTCATGTCTTATATTTAAGTCTTTAAGCCATTTTGAATTTATTTTTGTGCATGGTGAGAGGGTGTGTTCTAACTTCATTGATTTACATGCAGCTGTCCAGCTTTCCCAGGACCACTTGCTAAAGGGACTGTGTTTTCTTCATTGTATATTTTTGTCTCCTTTGTCAAAGATTAATTGACCGTAGGTTTGTCGGTTTATTTCTGGGCTCTCTATTCTATTCCATTGATCCATGTGTCTGGTTTTGTGCCAATACCACACTGCTTTTTGTTTTCTAAATTTTATTTCTTTATTCTTGGCTGTGTTGTGTCTTCGTTGCTTCACGCAGACTGTCTCTAGTTGCAGTGAGCAAGGGCTGCTTTTCCTTGTGGTGCACAGGCTTCTCATTGTGGTTTCTCTTGTTGTGGAGCATGGGCTCTAGGCACACGGGCTTCAGTAGTTGTGGCTTGTGGGCTCTAGAGCACAGGCTCAGTAGTTGTGGCGCATGGGCTTAGTTGCTCCACGGCATGTGATCTTCCCAGACCAGGGCTTGAACCCATGTTCCCTGCATTGGCAGGCGGATTCTTAACCACTGCGCCACCAGGGAAGTCCCTACCACACTGTTTTGATTACTGTAGCTTTGTAGTATTATCTGAAGTCTGAGAGGGTTATGCCTCCAGCTTTGTTCTTTTTCCTCAGGATTGCTTTGGCAATTCTGGATCTTTTATGGTTCCATATAAATTTTAGGATTATTTGTCCTAGTTCTGTGAAAAATGTCGTGGGTAATTTGATAAGGATCACATTAAATCTGTTGATTGCTTTGGGTAGTATGGCCATTTTAACAATATTAATTCTTGCAGTCCAAGAGCATGGAATATCTTTTCATTTCTTTGAATCAATTTCAGTTTCCTTTATCAATGTTTTATAGTTCTCAGCATATAAGTCTTTCACCTCTTTGGTCAGGTTTCTTCCTAAGTATTTTATTTTTTGATGCAATTTTAAAAGGGTTTTTTTACTTTCCCTTTCTGATATTTCATTGTTAGTGTAAAGAAATGCAACAGATTTCTATATGATAATCTTGTACTCTGCTACCTTGCTGAATTCATTGATCAGTTCTAGTAGCTTTAGTGTGGCATCTTTAGCGTTTTCTATATATAATATCATATCATCTGCATATAATGACAATTGTACTTCTTCCCTTACAATTTGGATACCTTTTTTTTTTCTTCTCTGATTGTTGTGGCTAGGACTTCCAATACTATGTTGAATAGAAGAGGTGAAAGTGGGCATCCTTGTCTTGTTCCATATTTTAGTGGGAAGGCTTCAGCTTTTCACTGTTGAGTATTATATTGGCTGTGGGTTTGTCTTAAATGGCATTTATTATGTTGAGATATGCTCCCTCTATACCCACTTTGGGAAGAGTTTTTATCATAAATGGATGTTGAATTTTATCAAATGCTTTTTCTGCATCTATTGAGATGATCATGTGGTTTTTGTTTTTTCTTTTGTTGATATGGTGTATCACATTGACTGATTTGTGTATGTTGAACCATCCTTGTGACCCTGGGATGAAACCAACTTGATTGTGGTGTATGATCTTATTTATGTGTTATCGGATTTGGTTTGCTAATATTCTGTGGAGAATTTTTGCATCTGTGCTCATCAAAGATATTGGCCTGCAATTTTCTTTTTTGGTAGTGTCTTTGTCTGGCTTTGGTATCAGGGTGATGGTGGCTTCATAGAATGACTTTGGGAGTATTCCCTCCTCCTCAGTCTTTTGGAAGTGTTTGGGAAGATTCAGTGTAAGTTCCTTTTTGTATGTTTGGTAAACTTCCCCAGTGAAGCCATCTGGTCCTGGACTTTTGTTTGCAGGGAGGTTTTTTGTTTTTGTTTTTCACTACAGAGAATTTGAATCCTTAATTAATGATGTCCTCACAGAGAAAACTCCAGGCTCCAACTGCAGCCCTTCCTGTGGCAGTTATTGGGCATTTATTGCTATTAATAAAGCTGGGACTTCAATCCACATTCACCACCTTATGCCTATTTTCTATACATTAAAACCGTGAGAGAAGAGAGTTATGTTTTAATCCTCCTTACCACCCTCAACCCAGGAGAAATGTCCTGCAGCATCTCATTAACACCTTGTATTTATTTGCAGGTTTGAATGGGCAACAAAAGGGCCTTTTATGAGAATATTTATTAAGGGTCTATGTGCCAAGCAAGTCACCTCTATTGATCTTATGTAATCCACACAAGCATCCCGCAAGAGAGACATTATTATCTTCATCTGAGGTTCAGAGAAGTAGGCTGACTTGTCTAAGTCACAAAGTTAGTGAGAGGCGATCTGACTCCAGAGGGTATTCCTTTTCCACTGGACCGCAGTGATGCCAGAACAAGCCTGCCCCTTCCTCAGGGAAAGGAAGGTCATGACCAGTCCTCTCCCCACCTCACATACCAGCCCCCATCTCCAGCTTTCAACATCTAGGTCAGAGTTCCAGGTCCCTCCCACCCTGACTACAGTGCATGGGAATTTCTTCAGTGGGTCAATGACCCTCTTACATAGCAGCCCCCAGAACTGAACCTGGCATTGAAAGCCATGGTTGGCTATTCTGGTTATCTATTGCTAGGTTAAAAATTACTCCAAACTCAGTGGTGTGAAACAACCATTTATTATGCTTTTAGACTCTGTGGGTCAGAAATTCAGATAGGGTACAGCAGGGATGCTTGATCTCTGCTCCACGATGTGGAAGCCTCAGCTGGGAGATTCAAAAGCTGAAGGTGATTCAGCCACTGGGGGCTGGGATCATCTGAAGGCTTGTTCACTCATATGTCTGGTGGCTGGTGCTGGCTGTTGGCTCGGACCTTAGCTGGGACTCTGGGCCAGAATATCTGCATGAGGCCTCTCCAGATAGTTTTGGCTTCCTCACAGTACGGTAGCTCGATTCCCATGAGACAACCAGTTAAAAGCACGTTGCCTTTTTTGACTAGCTCTTCTAGTTGTACGGGAGCATGACTGCACCATTCTGTTAAGTTGTCACAAAGCCCTGCCCAATTTCAAGGGGAGGAGAAATAGACTCCACTTCTCAATAGGAGAGTGTCAAAGTTCTAGAAGAGCAGGTGGGACTGGAAATATTACTTTGGCCATTTTTGGAAAATACACTGTACTTCACAGGCCCACCTTAGAGGAAGCTGTCCACACAGGAGGACCTGAGAGGTGCCCATGCTTTACAACTTTGTTCATTCAGGCAATATATAGTGTTCACCACGTGCCAGACGCTACCTCTCCAGTTGGTCCCCAGCTGCACAGCCGTTCAGCCCCACCCACCCAGGTGCTTCCCCTGAGGCCCTGAATGGTTTGATCAAGATGAGAGAACTTTGGGCTTAACTCTCTCCAGCCTTCTGGGAAACATTGCTCTGGGTCACTGTGGCTACAGCCCAGAGAATAATTTCTCCCTCTGGGGGCTGCTGTTGAATTGAGGTTTTATACTCCCATTTCTGAAAGAACAGACATAGTGAACAGTTTCTATTTATTGAAGAACATAGTAAGTTGTTTTTCACTTTTATATAGCTCTTATTTTGTGTCCCCCATGAAACAAGTGGTTCCTCAGTAAGAAAGAAGTTCCTGCCCTTTGGTGACACTCAGAAGTGGGAGAATCCGTTTGTGAATTAGGTCTTTTTGGTGTAAAGGAAGAAGCTGGGAGAGCTCTTTTAACTCTTTAGCACATGAGTTTGGCTAGTATAACTGGTTCACTAGCTATCACCCTGGAAAATGTAATGACCTGGTCATGACAAGTTGAGGTATAGCTAGTATAATAATCACAATAATAACCAATATGTATCATACTCCAGGCTCCGGGTTGAGCATTTTACACACCGTCCCATTTAATCCTCTTAATGCTGTGAGGAAGGTACTAAAATTGTTTTCACAAATGAGGAAACTACTAAGGTTCAGAGAAGTTAAGTAATTTGCCCAAAGACGCACAGCTAGGAAGTGGTGGAACTGGGATTTGAATCTAAACCCATGGACCCTGGACACTGTTCTGTTAACATTGGGCCATGCTATGCAGATAGTAGGCCTGGTAGCTTAAAGGGAGGGACAGGAGTTAGAGTACAGAAGGCTGGGTGTTGGGTCTCTTTGGCTGGGTACCAAGGACCCATTCTGATGTCTCAGTCTGCTCGTCTGTAAATGGGGATAATGCCTACCTGAGTGAGTTACATAAAGCACCAGTATAGTCCTCCAGACCCAGTGGACGTTCAATGCATGGCTGGGGAGTCCCCTTCCCTTTCTCCTTCCTCCATAATTTACTTGAACTGACCCTTAGAGGGGGCCTCCCTGCCCAGAAGTAGGGGGATGGACAAGATGACTTACCCATGGCTGTTCTAAAATCCCTGGTTCCCTAAACTCCTGCTGGATTCCGAGATTCCATTCCCTCTCACCGTGCTTTTCATTGGGAGAACTTCAAATGATTTTATAAAAACTGCAAATGTACAAGGTAATTGAGTCTTCTGTTTTATTACCCTGAGCTGCCTGGACCTTGCCTGGCCTCCTCCTCACTCAGCGAGCTGCTGGAATAAAGTTGGAAGTGTTTGCACTGGTAATATATAGGACTTAATTAACCTGGCCTTTTATAGCATTTCCAGTGGAGGGTTGGAAAGAACTTCGAGGCAGCTTGGGAAAAAGGAAGGGGGGCCTAGGGTGGGAGTGTGTATGTATGTACAATGCTCGATGTTGTTTTTTTTCTTTCCTGTTCTTTTCTTCTGTACTTTAATCAGCATTTAATGGCCCAGTTGAAAATCTGTTATTCGAACCCAGGCACTGGTGGGAAGGGCTGGAGGGGAAGCCTGCCTTCTTCCCTCCATCCCAAGCCCTACAGCAGGCCGTGGAGTGGCCAGTGAGTCTGGCCACACTGGCCTCATTCTCAGAAACTTCCAGCAGAGGCTAATGCAGCTCATCTCAGATGGGAGATGATGAATGGACATTAACAAGTGGACTCTCTGTGTTGGCCACTCCCTACTCAAATGCACACCAACCTAAGAAGGCTCCGTGGGGTCATGTCTTCTTTCCTGGGAGCCTGAATCAGTCTCCGAGCCTGTCTACCCCTCCCCGCCCCCCCCCCCCAGCTCCCTAACATTCCCACTTCTTTCCCCTCCTAGGCTGAAGCCATCCCTCAGCCAGACACCCTTCTAAACCAGCCCAGGAAAAAGTGACTCAACTCAGATCCACCCTGGGCACAGGGGGATGGGTTTATAACGGCCAAGGTAGCTTCATGCCTTAGACCATTATTTTAGGGAGACTTCAAGAGAGGGCAGTCAGGGTAAGAGCCTCTCAGCAGCTGCCGACTCAAACCGTTGCTCCACAGACCATAGCCCATAACCTACCCCCAACGCTGCCGAGTGGTTACATCGTCCCAAACCTCGTGCGACAACTTGATTTGGAAACAAAAACACAGGTGTTAATTGACTCACTTCTTCTGCCCCTTTGCAGTGCCCCGACCCTCGATAGCTTTTAACCTTGCAGTTAATAAAAGTTTGGGGCCCAGCCCCAGCACGGATCCTCATTTATTCTTTCATAACGTCAGCGCATTCTTACTGAGTGACTGTAATGCACAAGTCATTGACCAGTCCCCTCAGGGAGGGCGTCAGGTGGCCGAAGATGAGCAAGAAGCATTTCATGCCTGAAGGATGAAATCCAGAGGATGCTCACAAATGACACGGATTTGGGTGGCAGGTGCTCCGGGCCCCCAGAGAAGGCCTGGGTGCGGCCAGAGTTTTAAAAGAGTCTCCAGCTCTTGAGATGATGCTCTTGAGTTTGCCTGCTTAGCATTCATCCCTCCTCTGTGAGCACCCAGATTTTCCTTTGGGGAACCCATATCTCTTCCACTAAGTCTCTGTGGTTTCAAATGGGGTGAAATGGCTGGAGTCCTCTGGGCTCAGCCCAAGACTAGAACTAGCTCATCAGAGCAGGTCAGCCCCCTGGCCACAGTGGTTAGTTCAGTGATGGGCATGGGACTGGAGCTGGGCTAATGAGAGCTATTGGTGCAACTACTAGGAAGGAGAAATTCTTTGTTCCTTTGGGTTGGCCAGAAGTGGGCCTGGTGCTGCCGGCCGCCATCTTGCTCTCACACAGGAGATGCTTCCTGAACCTCAGAGTGAAGACATCCCTTTACTTTCTCCTGCAGGGGCACCTTTAGCTTCAGGTCATGCTGTCTCCTGCACCACCATGAGCAGCTTCGGTTTTTAGGTGTGTGTATTATCCCAGGTTCAAGTGACCCTCTGTCTACCTTCAACTAGACTGTGCCCAGGAAGAATTTCGAGAAGAGCAGAGCTGAGAGATGGAAAGAAAAAGACTGTTGATGGGTGACTGGATCCAGCCTTGTCTAAGGCTTGACAGCCCCTGAACTTTCAGTTAGGTGAGCCAGTGAACGGCTCAAGTTTTATCTCTGCTTACGTTTGCATAAGTCAGTTTCCTTAGAATTTCTGTTGCTGATTCAGTCTCTGAGTTACAAGCTTTCTAGGTACTGAGACCAATTGGAAGTCACCCTGTCTGTCCCCTAACTCAGCATCTGAGGCCAAGGAGACGTAGGCTTCTTTCCGCTTCCCCATTTGTGGTAGTCAGCAATTCAGGGTCAAGCCCTGGCAATAAAGGGGCTAGAGCACATAATCATAGGGCACTTTTTAAAAAGACCTGCACTAGTGTGACTCTGAAAGTGAATGCTTCCTTCAGTTTGCACCCTAGGCTCCTCTCATCCAGGACCCCAGTCCTGGCCCTGTTCAGGTTGCTGGGTACCCACACCTGTCTCCAGACCCAGCCTGAATAATTCAGAGCTGAAGGCTACTGTCCTTCCCCCAGAGATGAGCTTGGCCCGTTTTCTGTGCCTTGGGAGATAATATTTCATAAAGGCCAGTTCTGGGGCTTTACCAGGCCAAACCAGGGCAGAACCAAGAGCAGATTCATCCTAGCCCGAGTATCCTTCAAAAGGGCAGTTAACCTAGAGCATCCATGTTTGAGAAGAGGCACGGGTACAGATAAATCAATGAGAATCTTCATATTGGGGTAGGCTCAGGTCATTGCAGATACCAGATTCGCTGTTATCTTTATTTGTGTTCATCCATGCTTCAGTTTATCTTAGACAGTGTTAGACAGTGTCCTTCTGGGGCACAGACTAGTTGGAGGTGGACGGAGGGTTGGGCAGTGGACCTGCGGAGACTCCTCCTGGGGTGAAACATACACGTGGAAACCAAAGGCTGTTCGCTGTGGTGCAGGAGGCAGCATGGCCTGAAGCCAGAGGCCCTCCCTTGATCACACCAACTGCTGTGTGCCCTTCAACACAGCTCCTAACTCTTCTGACCTCTGTCACCTCGATTTGGAAGGCTGGACTGTGTAGGATGAGCTCTGCAGGCAGAGAAGTCGGGTTACAGTCCCAGCTCTCACTCCCTTGGGCAAGTCCCTCTCTGACACTTGCTTCTTCGTTATGATTCCTCGACAGGAATCATAAAGGTACTTCCCTCTTTGAGTCGTCTTAAGATTCAGTGAGATAATTAAGTGCTTAGCACAGGGCCTGATCTAATTTCTCAATTAATTATTAGTGTTAATATTATTCTATAAAACAAAAGGGCATATTAGAAGATCAAAAGTACCTGCCAAGCATTGAAGCTCAGATTCTAGATCTAGTCCCAGCCCTCTGGGAACAACTGTTGTTTTCAGGGCATTCAAAAGTCAATGTGAATTGTACACCTACCACGAGATGTCTGGGGGAAGAGCCTAGTCCTGCCTTTTCCATTTTAAGAGGTCTTCACCACCTCTAGCCCACAGCAAATCTCCGTCAGAATTCCTCTTGGGCAGTGGTTTTCACTCCCCTTCCCTTCTTCTTAATGGGGATGTCTTTTCTTTTTCCTGAGAAATCTTACAAGAGAACTCGTATCCCTCACATATATCACTTAGGTGACTCTTAAACTATATGCCTCCTGACTGCTAATTTCTTTTCAGATGTGTGTCCTTTTCCCTAGTTAGATCATCAGTACCTTGAAGACAGGGACAGGTCTTAAACTTCTTGGTGTCCTCATAAATCTAGGTACAGGAGAGGTCCCTAGACATCAGTATTAGGCCCATGAGACCCTGTCCTGCCAGGTACTGTGTGCTTGGGTCAGGGCTGGACAAGAGAAGGCACTAAGAAGTTCTTAGGAATAAAGAGGCCCTCTGACGGCAGAAGGGATCCCATGTTCTTTTTGGTCAACTGGATTCTTCAGAAAGTTCTTTCTGAAACAGCAGCAGTCAGAAAGACCTGGGGGACTTGGCTGCCCAAAGCCCTTCCCAAGGCCACAGCTGCCCCGGGTCTCCAGCTTGGCTTCCCCACCGGCCCCAGGGCTGCGACTGAACAGTGCTGACCTCTTAATAAACACAGCACCAACGCCAAGTCCTAACTCCACAGGAGAAATAGCCCCGTGCCCCTCGATCCCATTTAACGTTTCACACCTTAATGTGGTCATATTTTTGGAAAGCCAGTATGAGCTGAATAGCTTCTTGGTATGCAGCTCTGGGTGGGGACAGGGGCTCCAGGGAGGGCGGGGCATTCTGAAAAGGGGATGTAATTAAGCCTCAGAATGTTCGAGGTATGCCCCCAAAGGAGGGTGTTTCAGGGTGTGAGTGCAAGAGCAGTGGGCTTGTCCAGGAGGTTTGTGTGCACGAGTTTGACCGCTGCTGGGCAATCCCAGCTCGGCTCCCACCCTCGCTCACCCCAAGCCACCAGCCCAGCAGGGCCACCCTGGGTTGGTAACTCTACATTTCCGAAGCAGACCCTATCGGCAGCTCTTCTCAGATACGATACATCATCATTTGCTCCATTAGGAGATAAATGTACGGCTGTATTATGGGATTTGCATTCCATTACCTTGGTTTGCATGCCATAAAACATTTATTACACCCTTGGACTAAAGTCTTAATAATGACTGGGTGCGAGGCACTAATGTGGGGCTGGTCCTGCTCGGGAACCAGAGATGAATGCCTTTTGATGTCACCCAGCTAATAGTCGTGCTCACCAATTTGTCCCATCAGAAGATATTAGAGTCAGGCCCTGTGCGGGGCTTGCGGACCACTGTTCAGCTTTAGCTGGGAGTTGGGACTCCTCGTTCCTGCCCACCCCACACCTGGTCTTGTTCAAAGTGGCCAGAATAAAATCTCAGGGTCCTCCCTGTCCAATCCCGCCCCCCATTCCACTCCCACCCCTAGCCTTGGGCACATCCCCACCCCTGGGTGTGATGAAGCTACAGTGAAGGGTTTGAACATCTGCTTTCCTGCTAGACACAGCAGTGGCAGCGTAGCAGCAGCGAGAGTGCACGGACACACACACACACACACACACACACACACGCGTGCGCGCACACCCCTCCCTCACCCTAGGTGGAACGAATTCAAGGCTTCCACTGATTTCCTCTTCCACGCAGGAGACCACGCCATCCTCCTTCCTTCCTGTAACGGCAGTAGCCTTCGCTCTTTGCCCCAGTACTTTGTGGCCCGCCTCACCAGAGCAATCCGTTGAAACCACCACCCCTTCAAGTCAGTCCCCACTTAGCAAGCCAAAGGCTCCCAGCAGCCCACTGGTTAAATCCGTGTTCCTCCTAGGCTGGCCCTGCCCCGCACCCAGCCAACCTCAAGTCCCATGGATCTCCAGCGCTGGGACCCCAAGGGAAATAAGCCCTTGCTCTGGGAGATTCTAACTGTGACAGAGGGAGAAAAACATGCTACAAAGTTGCTATGGGTCTACAAAAGTTACAGATGAAACTCCGTGGGAGCACAGTGCTTCCAACATGCATATCCGGGAAGGCTGGTGAATAGCTGGCGCCTAAGGGCAGAGATAGGGAGGAGGTGGGGTGGAGGGTGGGGTTGGCCTGGCCGAGAAGGGGAATGGTGGGAGCAAAGGCACGGAGGCGGGAATGCTTGGAGAGTGGGAGGGGGGAGGAGGAAAGAGTACTATGAAAAGATGGGGTTAGAGCAAGAAGCACTGTCAGTGCGGGGATGAATTCCGAGGGCAGGGGTGAGAGAGAAAGGTCTGTGTACTGCAGTGCTGGGCAGGTTCCCTGGCTGGATTGGGGGTGTTGAGGCCAGAAGCAGGAAGCCCAGGCGGGTCCCTCTGCTGGTTCAGGAATGAGGCCATAAGGCTGGACTGGGGCAGGAGTGAGAAGGAAGCAGTAAAGCGGAGTCCAGATGAGGCTGAGGATGGCCTGCGGTGGGAGAGGCTGGAGCTGCAGATGCCTCTAAGGCAGCGGCTCTCAGTGGGGCGGTACTGCCCAGGGACTAGTTTGGACATTTAAGGGGGTAATTTGTTGTGACAGTGCTGGCATTTAGTATGTGGGGAGGGAACCAGAAGTGCTTTCTGCATACTGCAATGTGCAGGACAGTCCCATGCAATGAAGAATTCTCTCACTCATCCCATGCAACTTCGAAAATTCCGAGCAAGTTGCCGTGGACTCTGCAACCCCAGGGGGCACTATTCACTTATGTGATGAAGTAAATGGTTGTGCAGTGCACAACCTGCACAACCGCAGAGGGGTCCCAGGTTTGACGGTGATCCTGGTGGAAAAATCTGTTTACAATGACCTGAGTCTAAACCTAGCTCAGTTTTACATATACACACAGAATACGTTTGCATGGTTTTAATATACACTGAATTTTCTAGGAATGCCTCTCCTGTGACAGCTGAAGGGGAAATTGTCTTCTCTTCTGAATCTCTGTACTGAACCTTACCAAGAGTTGGTCATCATTTCAGAAACCGCCGTTCATGTGGGCACAATACTCACAGCCCTTAAGTCACCAGCACCCCCCCCCCCCCC